>NC_060158.1:345426-367579 GCF_021292245.1 Micropterus dolomieu | reverse complement strand
CAATGTTAATGATTATAATAACAATAATAACAATAAGACTAGCAACAATAGTTGTTGCAGCAGAGGGTGTCGAGCAGGAACACGGGGGCAGCAGGTGACCCGCAACCACAGATCCAGACTCCACAGCTCCAGAGCCAGAAAACCTGCAGGAAGTGATAGGAGAGAGGAGAGAGACGAGAAAGCACAAGACTACCGGAAAGGGGAGAAGTTGTGTTAGTAACATGCAATAATGGGATAAGGTTGCATACAGAGGGAGAGAAAGTAGAGAAGAGAGGAGCTCAGTGCATCATGGGAAATCCCCCGGCAGTCTAGGCCTATAGCAGCATAACTAAGGGATGGTTCAGGACTACCTGAGCCAGCCCTAACTATAAGCTTTATCAAAGAGGAAAGTCTTAAGCCTACTATTAAATGTGGAGATGGTGTCTGCCTCCTGAACCCAAACTGGAACCTGGTTCCTCCATATATTTGAGGGTCACAACCAGAACGAAATGACTCATTTCACTATCAGAATGTAGACCTGACGCAGACTTATAAATCACGTTTTAACTTACACATTCACACAGTCTGAGATTGTAATGCTTTTAGTCTGGATAATGTGTTTAACATCTTAAGGCATTGTGGTGAAGGTAAAATGATTCAATTAGAGACTGGGCTGAAATGTGCATCTTTTATATGGGAATATATACATCACATTTTTCAATGTGACATAAAAGACTGATTGCATATACAGACAAATGTAGACTGTAAAAGAAAAAGAAAAGTTTTTCCAGTGTATCCAAACATTCAGACATAGGGCACTGAATGTCTTGTGTTAGGGCAAACTGAATATGGACATTTAACAGAGTAACTACCTGAACCTTTCGGCAAAGTACTTAAGATGCTGTTTTCACATATTCATATTTTTATTATGATATGTCTTAATACAACACGTCCTTGCTTTATTTTCCCTAAGGTCACACCCAATACACATAAGCAGCCCAAATCTATCCATGTCTGGCTCTGGTTTGGAGCTGGATGTATGTTAAGGGGTTACGTTATTAATTGAGTTACTTATTTTGACTAGCTCAAAACAGGCTCAAAACAAAATGTCCTTACCAGAGTTAAGGAGCCATGAGTCTTCCTACACCCGAAGGCTGAACATGAACAAACACAATGTGAAAGGGAAAAAAAACAAAGACAGCATCCATAAACAAGTTCATTGCTAGTTAAATACACAGTGCAGATTCGTCTCTATCCTGATTGAGAGGTTGCCACAGTAGTCACTTGTCAATTGTTGAGAAATACTGTGAGCCAGGTTCTGGTGTGAAGAAGTTTCGGAGACTGATGACTACTGTCTCTAAGTAATCAGTCTATTCTTGTCTTCCTGATAAGGACAAGTACATGTGAGAAATACCTAAAGCTATAATGTCAAACACTTACGGGATCACTTGAATTACTCTAAGCTAGACCTGTCTTACCTTTCCCTGTTACATCAATTAAGACACCTAAGAAATATTCTTAACATCAATCACAAGGTAGTCCCGCCCTAAAGCATCCCCTGCTGTATCATGTGAAAGAAGCAGCTGTAAAACGGTGGATACATTTTTTTGAGCACAACAACCTCCATGAAGGAAACACTACTGCGCTAACTTTTTTGGCATAAGGCGCCACTGACCATCTTTCTTAGAAATAAAAGGATGCCCGACTCTGTATTTATCCAGTTCTCTTTATATATCCATGGTGCAATCTCAATGTGTACTAACGCGTTTTCGTCATACAGCAGCGCCGCTTGCGCCAGCAGCCACATTCAAGATGAACATGGCTAATGTTACTTAACTCAGAGGAGAAACTTGATTGTGATATTAAGAGAAATACCGTTTGTCGTCGTTGTAATCAAGATAAATTCAATGGCAACTAAAGAAAGGCTTTGTGCCAGAAAGACTTGAGGCTTTTGACTAAGTATAAGGAGCCAGAAAGGAAGCAGGTGACGTGGATGAATTGGTCAGCCACAGGCCTTTCCTCTGAGAGATTGGGGTTTGGTTCCTGTGGGATCCTGCAAAGTAATTGTTCATGATAATTTAACCTAAGCCTAAACAAAGGCTTTTGAACACAAGGTTAACGTTGTGAAACACTCGCAGTTAGGTTAGGCTTTATTTAAATACACCAGTGAGATAAAATGCACCAGCCGCCACTGGACCTAAGTTTAGCTGTGAAACAGGTGACTCTCTTTCAATCTTGCCTCTGCCTCTTGGAGTTTGTGTACACACCAGTGGAAACTGAAAACAGAAAATGTACTACTGTTGGTACTGTGGATTCAAACTGTGGCAATGAATGGTTTCCAGTAAAAGAGATTCTCAGACTGTGCAATAGTGACTTCATTCAAAGTGTGTCAGAGGAAGGGCAGTGTGTGTTTGTTTATTCCTCCTTTGCATGGATAAATGCATATTATCTCAAAACATTATGTCAATTGTGCGTCAGAAGCTGTCAGAAGAATAAGATATAAAGAATAATGTTAAAAGGACATGTGAGCCATTTTTAGCTTTATTCACCATTATGGTTTGGATGAATGATATGCAAGGGGAAATATCCACTGCGTGATCTGTTCGAGTTTTAATGCTGTGGGGCCAACAGAGCTTGAAATCCAACCACAAAAAGACCTAATGTAAAAGAAAAGGCTGGAGTAAGCTGGGGTTGTTTCAGCACCTTGGACAGATCATCTATCACCAATCCTCTTAGATATTGTGATCAAGATGTTTTAATTAACAGTTCAAAATTTACAGTTCCTATTTTTCTGCAAACTGGGAAAACATGCCAGTTTTAAGTCACATAAATAAATTGTCAGACAGGATCATTCACATTCCAGTTTCTGAGGGCTGGAGATTCCAGATTTGGATGATTCCTCTTAATACTCTCTATTGCCATCTTTTGGACATGTGTTAAAGTTTGCATTGCTTTTACTGGTATATTTGAACAAATGCATTGAACATTAAAAATAAAAATGGCCTCAGGTAGCAAAACAAAATTATTATATTATAAAATTAGTTGTTTTGTTACAAATGTTGTTTGTTGTTCTTTTGATTTTTTCAATTCCATCATTTATGTTAGAAATGTGCTTATTCAAACTAAATCCAAATCAACGCAATGTTACATTTGGAAAAATCTAATTTGATCCAATCAGTTTAATAAACTCCTGCTCTGCTGACATTTCATAATTCAAAAATGTTTTTCTGAGCTCATAAAATTATGACAGCTTCCCAGTTGTAATACTGTGGTGACCTGTTGGAGAAGTTAGTTTTTTAGCAAAATATTGTGGTTAACAGTATCAAAAGCCTTGCACTTATCTACAGAAGTGCAGGGAAATGTTTTCAAGTGAGTTAGCAATACAAAAACAGCAGTAACAGCAGCTGCAGCTAAGCTGTCCACCCTCTCAACAAAGGTCCTATTGATATTAAATGGGGGGGTAGGTACTTCCCTGCTTCTTCCCGAAATCTACTATCAGCTCCTTATCCTTGCTGACTTTCAGGAATGGGTTGTTGGCACCAGTAGAGCCAGGTTCACCACAGCTGTGTCATCAGAAAACTTGATGATGGTGTACAGCTTCATTGTGCTATGAAAAAGTCTAATGCCTGATGTGGATGAAGGACATAATTTTCCTCTGAGAAAGGCACGTAGTTGTGAGTTATCTATAGTGAACATATGCGCAGTGTGCATATAATGTTGTTGGGTCAAATATCCAGTAAGACACTTTGTTTGGTTCAGTACTCAATCCTGGTACATTAAACCACCAGCTGATCTACTTACTGGTAAGTTCACAGTAACACTGATGTCTATGTGGCTCCATCTAGTGATTGAGTCAGATTCACACACTGAAATTGTCATCCATAAAAATACAGTATCAACCCCAACACCGACACAGGCAGAATGAACACTGGGAGAAATAACAATAACTGTTGAGGTTCTCCCATTACAACAAGATATGCCTATTATTAAAGGTTTTGAAAAATGTTGTCTTTGGTTTAAACAGCAATCAATATCAATAACTAGGTTAAAAAATCCTTTGCTTGTTTGTTCTGAATGTCAGTTGATAACTTTGAAAAGACTAGACCACTTAGACTAATTTAGCACAAGATTACAAGTTTGCATGTCAGATATTTATGAGCAGGTTATTCCACATGTTTGGTTCATTTTAACAAAAGGCTGCCTTTCCATACATCTTCATCTTAAGGTCTCAGATCACATACTGAGCTAGTACACAAAAATATAAATGGCAGAGAAACTATTCCATTAGTTAGTAGTAACTATTTTTAGCTACAAGTGACTAATTGCCCCCGCGACCCTGTACGCAGGATAAGCGGTTGATGATGGATGGATGGACGACTAATTATTTATTTTTAAATTTCACACACATAGATACCAAAAAAATAAAGGAAATCTTAAAAGAAAAAAAAAAAACGTGACGAAAACATAACAAACAATATGAAAAACACAAATACGTTTTAAATATTAGACACAGTAAACATTACAGCAATAATAAATTAAAAGTAGAGAGAAATACAAAAAAATACAGAGAAGCAGGAGTAATTTTCTAATGTATAAAATGAATGAACTGCAGTTTTTAAAAATTTTTTTAGAAGTAACCATTAAACTTTCAACTCAAATGTTTTTTGACAGCAGAGCATTTCTAAGTCTCTTTTTGTACCCAGACACAGAAAAATCCATTAAATTCACATTTTCATTCCACAAGATAACTCCACTATATTTAATAGAAAACTGATCACATGATGTTTTATACAGAGGATGATGAGGATTCTTACCTTGTCTAGTTGGATAATTATGGAATTGTGAATTATTTACAAAATAATATCTAAACATATGAGGTAAATCTGTATTCATGTATTTCACTTTAAAAACAAATGCACAGGTTTGAAGAATGTTGATGTCAACAACCTTCAGTTTAAAAGAGAGAGGTGCACTTGGTACAACAGGTTTGGAAAGAGTTGTTAATCTAATAAACCTTTTCTGGTGCAGCAATATTTTGTCAAGATAAGTTGGAAAAGTTCTTGCCCATACAATATGACAATATGTTAAATACGGATAAATTAAACTATAATATAACGTTAAGAAACATGTGTTGTGTACAAAACCTCTTATTTTTCTCATAATCCCAAGAGATTTAGAAATCTTATTGCAGACAAAAACAACCTGTTCTCTCCAAAAGTGTTTGTCATCCATACGGATACCAAAAAATATGTTGATGAACTTTTGATTATTCTTCATTATGAATATAGAGTTTAATTAGCTCACTGTCATAAACCATATACAGTAATTATAAAGATCATGATTTAGTTCTCTACAAAGAGCTGTCGGATCTCTATTTGAGACCAAAAGGTTGGTGTCATCTGCAAAAAGCAAAGGGAAAGTGGTTTTAGATACTGCAGCAAGATCATTTATATAAATAAGAAATAGTAAATGTCCTAATATGGATCCTTGAGGTACACCCGTGTTACGTTCTTTTCTTATATTTCTGATGGGACTGGTAGTTTCGTTTTCGTGGCTTTATTTCTGTTTGTTTAGTTAGGGATTGGTCTAGGGTAGAGGGGAAGCCTCCAGATCCTACAGCCCTACGTGGGCTGGTCTGGAGGGCTTCCCTTTCTTTTGTTGCAAGAAACTTATGTTTTTGCATTACTCCTGGACTCTTTGGTTATGTTCAACCCCCTCTTGTAACAATCTTTGGTGGGTGTCGTAACAACCATTATTTTATTTCATTTCGACTCTTGACCATTTGTAAAAACATATTGCTCTCTATTACCAACATTATTAACAAGCCACTTATACACGTTAACATGAAATCTATATCTATATATTTTTGAAAGCAAAATAGCATGGTTAACAGTGTCAAATGCTTTTGAAAGGTCTAAATATATATACCTATTGCATACTTTAAATACGCTGTATTTATTTATCAGTAAGTTCTAAAAGTGCCATATAAGTGGAGTGATTTTTCTGGAATCCATACTGATGATTATAGAGAATATTGAATGTGTTTAAGTGTTTCAAAATTCTATTATACACTAGTTTTTCCAATATCTATGAAAAACAAGGAAATATTGAAATTGGACGATAGTTTGTAAAGGATCCTGGATCACCTGATTTAAATAATGGAATAACTTTAGCCTGTTTCAGGTCAGAAGGTATTAAGCCACTTTCCATTGATGATGCAAATATAAATGATAACGGCTCAATAATATGAGTAATGACTCCTTTGATTGAGGAGGAACAAATTCCATCATGACCTGGAGCTGATTTTTTTAGTTCTAATTCACCTCCTTAGGGTCAGGCAGATCAAAGTTATTAAAAGATAGAAACTACCCTTTATGAGATATATTTTCTGTACAGATTGTTTTTTATTTTTGAAGATATATAGCTATATAGCTAAATAGCTCCATAAATGCTTGGTAAACTGAGATCACATTGCTCTCTTTATATACCTTTTCAAAGGAAACCTTCTCGATCATTACTTTAAATTTTGATCTATTACTTAGATTGACATTTCTATAAGTGACTACAAAGGTTTTTTTTTTTCCTTTTGTCTATCTAATCAAACAATTTGATAGATTGGAAAATGATCAGATATATCTGTGAATAAAATTTCTGATTTTGTTTCATAGTTGAAAGTATTAAATAATATATTATCGATTAGTGTAGCAGATTTGTCGGTTACTCTGGTAGGCTAACTAACAGTGGGGTAAAAATAACTTGAACATAAGTTGTTTAGAAAATCTTTTGTTGGAGGAAGGGTTTCACTTTTAAAAAGGTTAATATTGAAATCCCAAAGAATATGGCATGTTTTGCTTTCCTTATTTATAAGCTCCAAAGTGTTGATGAGACTATTATTAAAATGAATAATGTAGGTATCTGTTGGTGGATAAATACCAATGAACATATTTTTCTTATTTTTGTAAGATAAAATTTTGATGAAGACCGATTCAATCTCTTCTCTCCAATCTGTTGGGCTCTGTATTTCAGATATCACCTTTTCACTATAGTTACTAGTAAAAAATGGATTTATCTTGTTTATTTTTTTAGTAACTAGTAGCTATTCCATTCTTACTAGTCAGAAATAAAATGTCACTATCAACGAGCTATTTTACTAGTCATTAATGTAACCACGTAACTAAAAAGTAGTTAACTAGAAACTGATGGAGTTGTTACTACTGGCTAATAAATAAGAACTAGTAGCTTATAAATAGCGACTAGTTTTTAAGGAATAAATGTTTGGCTTGCCATAGAAGTATTATCAGCAAAATGTGCCAAAAGTATCAATAATAAAAGTAATCTCTTTTTTTTATTATTCATAATGTTTTTCACAGTGTTATATTATTACAGTATGTTATTCTGTTTTGTTTTGTTTTTATCACTAATGAATATGTGTGTATGTAACAGCATATAATGTTCAGCCAAGTTTAGATACTACTGGGTAGATTGGTATTTAGTACTGCATCATATCATATAAACATACAGTACACATTGTTTATATGTAAAAAGTAACTGGTAACTAAGTGCCAAATAAATTAGTGAAAAGTGAAAAAGGTTGTTTTTTTTCCATCCGATATATCGTGGAGTAAAGTAGCACAAAATGGAAATTATCAAGTAAAGTACAAGTATGTCAACTGTACTTAAGAACAGTACAGTACTACAAATCTGTACCTCAAATAGCTTGATACCCTTGTGACATATAAAACTAATGGTACATTTGTGACAAATATATTCCTCACCAAACTTTTGAGATTGAGCAAAATGTTCCTCCGTCATTTTGCTGCTGTTCATTCTTGTTCAGTGCAACAACAAGTATCTAACAACAACTAACTATACTAGTTGCAGGCTATAAACTAGTAGACTAAAATTACACACCACCTGCATCCTGAATAATGTGATATTTGCCCACATTTTTTTAATTTGAGAGCTGATTCCATATTAGGTTTTTGTCACACAACAGGTAGTTGGTCTGGAAGTGGATGTTTTTGTTGTGGCGTCTCGCCTTTGATAAATGTAGTTACCATTGTTCGTCTCAGTGGGGCAGTAAACTACAGTCAGCGCTTTGGTTCAACTGAAGAAGAAAACAGTAAACAAACAAGCATCAACACCTACGCTGATGTTAAAATTGTTGAAGGTTTTCTTAACTTAAGATGCTGCATAGAACACATGAAGTCAGAGGAATGCAATCACCTTATTACACACTTAGTTTATTCAACTATTTATTTTAGTTTTTGCTTAATGATGCTGTTAGGCCTACCTCTCCTCCACTCTGCAGAACAAGAGGACTTCAGGACTTAAAAATCAGGCAAAAACATCAAATAAAACGTGTGCAATGTGTTTCAGCATCGTCAAGGTAACGTGATAAAGTGGGAAAGTGTAATGATGTGGTTGCTGGAGGACAACACGTTCCTGCACCATCACAGGAGGATTTATTGCAACTCTACCGTCCTTCAAATCACATTATCAATCAGAGAATGCTGTGCTCCATCATGACAGTGGTATTTAGAAAGAGTCATCCCTCACTCTCAATTGTAATCAAACACTGTATTTGCTCTCTATCCTTAAAAAGCACTTTGATTACGGTTTATAAATTCAGCTTACAGTCCTGCAGGATTCTCCTTCTACAAACATCTGATGGTAATATTGTTGTATGAGATGTTTTTATAATGATTTGTGTCTCTTATTTAATAAGCACTTATTTTAAAATTATTTGAGAAATTGGGATTTTGGACAAACTTTCTTCAAATGAAACTTCACCGATCCCGCTACAAGGGCATTGGAGTTCTACTGAATGTGTGATACCTTCACCATCATCATATCTTGAATGTGATCTAAAAGACTTTGACTGTGGAATAATTGTTGGTGCCAGAGGGGGTGTCCCCAAGGGTAACACGGGGTGTCCCTGAACCTGTAACCACTAGTCCTGGAGGCATCCTATACCACAGAGGAGAGCTCACCTTTGTTAATCTCCTCCTCTCAGTCATGACAGACAAAGTTTGCAATGCACTGATTCATAATGCATTAAGTCATAGTTACATACTGAAGTAAAAGCAGAAATACAACAAAAATGTTATGTAAAAGTAGGCAATGTAGGCCTATTTACAGTAGCCTATCAAAATTAAAAGTATTATGCAAAATAAGTGGCCCACGTGAATGCGATATCTCTGATGCATCATTTGTAAATAGCATTTTCCAGTTCTTGAAACTCAACTGTGTAGTTTATAAGAAATATGTTGTTGGATAATCGCATGTTTTGTGTGTAAAATAATTTGAAAAGTAATTTCAATAAATGTTTGATGTACAGTGTGCAATATCCCCCTTTAAATGTAGTAAAATAAAAAGTCGCTAATAAAATTAAAATTCTCAAGAAAAGGACAAGTACCTCAAAACTGTAATTAAATACCGTTCTTGGGGAAATGTTACTTCCAATCCACCACTGTTAATGTCAAACGACAGGGGGACGGTAAGTGCAGGTAAATGACCACCAGGTGTCACAGCTCTCCCACTTTTAGCAGAAAAAAAACAAACTTCTTTTCCTGGACAGCCGAAGGAAAGGAGGGATCACTGAAGTGTGCGTGAAAGAAGAAGCGTGCTTGCGTGAGTTGTTGCCAAACACACACCGACTGTCTTCACTTTTGGATGTAAGTGTCCTGCTGAAACCACTTTCAAATCAAAGTTTGTACCCCGCCTGTCACCTACAGCCAGTGTAGCCTACTGCAGAGGTAATGTGCGCGTGTGTGCGTGAGATTGCGGTGCGTGGACAGGCATGTAGGAAAGGATGCAGACAGTAACAGTTAGGTAGGCAGGGTGTCGACAGGTGACCAGTGAGGAAAACGGGACTACACCTTCACAGCAGTTTGTCGCGTCCTCCGGTGGAACCAGCCGCTTTTCTCCTCGCTTTGACGCGCTTCTCCTGTCCTCATCGCCGGACTCCACTTCTGTGTTTACCTCGGTAGAAGAAATGTCGGAGGAAAAAACGGATATTCCCAATGAACTGTTAGGTAAGAAAACCATTACTGTCTACGAGGTGGATCAACTTCTAGCCAACTGACTCACACTGTGGCCTTGTTTTTGTTTGTCTCAGGACAAACAAGTAAATTAAACACTTGTATTATATCTCAGGTAAATTTAGTTCACGACGAAATCACTGAAAACTCATTAATAACTCATATTAGCGATATTATAGTCGCATAGGGCGTGATACATAAAAAATATACTGTAAGTTTTAACAAACTCATTATTAAACCACAAGTCACTTTAGGAATACAAAGCAGATAACGTTAGGAGCTTTAATTTTCTTTTAAGTTTCTCGTGGGAATATATTATAGAAATGCTGAAGTGATACTACAGAAGGGAACAACTACCATAAAGTTCAATAAAAAATGTATAGTGTCTAAGTGCATTACACTTAAGGAAACATACTAATGATTTTTCCTCTTATTAACTGGTGGCTCTATTCCTGTTATTTGTATATTTCTGCATTCCTGTTAGTGTATTTTCAGTAAAGAGCTGTTTTCATGGCTTGAGGGCAAGGCTGGCTACCTGTTTGTCCTCTGCCACTTCCTTATCTGAAGCAGGGGCGAGAGAAGGCTTTGGGAAAGGGGTGTGTCCTGTGAAATTCCTTTTGGATTGTGAGATATTATCAACACAGGCTGCCCGGATGACTGAGCGAGTGTCAAGAAGGAAGAGGGGAAAAAAACACCGTAAATCACTGCAGTTTTGCTGGACAAAGCAGCCTAAGCTGTTGACTTTAAATGAAACATGGCACTGATACAGCCAGGATGGCTGAAAATCTGTGCTGGCACGGCTAATCAAGGCTCTTAGGAGTTTGACCTACATTGACTTTTGGAGGGTGATATTTTGGGCCGATGTCCTGATATTTGAGTATTCTAATTGTACAAATAACAGCAGCAGGTAATGGCAGTAGTGTTACGCACCTGTGTAATGTCATGGTGCCTTTAAATCTTCCTCAAAGCTAAAACAAAAAACACATTTTGTTAAACAGACATACATGTAGACTTCTTTTTATTGGACTGCCATTAGAAATCAAAAGCAAACCCAGTACTGGGTGGTAAGGCTGACTCACAACCCCGTGCTCTCTGTTATGTTGTCTGCAGCACCAGTCTCACCCCGTATGTCACTGGACTGACGGATGAATGAGGCTTTTTGTTGCCATCTCCTGATTTTGGTTTTAAAAGGACATACTGACCTGATGCTGCTCATCAGCAGCATTTGGAAACTAAACGAAGAGGTTATCAGTTCCTTTTTTGTAATTAAAGAATTAGAAAAGTGATGTGTCGCAAAGGGGTGTGCCTTTGAATCTGGCCTTTGGTCGAGTTGTGAAACATTAAGACACCACCCACACTAATGCCAGTGTAACGCCAGATCAAAGTGAGTTAATCACCAGTTGTGATGACTTGATCAAACTCAGCAATGAGATAGTGAACCCATACTGTAAGATGTGGAAAAACAGCCAGCAAATATCATAACAAGCTTTAAGAGCTCAGGGTGACATCTTTAAATTATGTCTGCAACTAATGATTCTTTTCATACTCAATTAATCGTTTCATCTAAAAATAGTGAAATATGCCCATCCTGAAATTCTGGAGCTCAAAGTGACTTCAAGTAATCTTCAGATTACTTATTTTGTAAGTAAACTATGCAGCGTAACACAAAGAAAAGCAGCACATTCTGACATTTAAGAAGCTAGAATATAAAAATATTTGACATTTGCTTAAAAAAAATACTCAAACAACTCCATTGATCTTCAAAATAGTTGCAGATACATTTTCTGTTTCTCGTTTCAGCTATACTTTAGATTGTGTGTAGTCTGACCAACAAAGCTGTTTATAAGTCTTGTATTATCCAATCTTGTGAGATCAGAGTCAGATTCAGGTCTCAAGTCCACACACCTCAAAGATATCCAGTAAATGAGCAAACGTTGATCATTTTTGCTTGATTAATGGCTTAAACAATTCAATTAATTATCAGAGTGATTGCTTCAGCAGTACTTTAGAACAGTGGGTTGTCGTTACAAATACCTACTGTGTGAGAAAGCCATCGCAAATCCACAGCAGTTCAAATTCTAGTTAATATCCCATGTGGTGGAATGATACGGCCATTAAGACATTTTAGAATATTTCACTCAGTTACAGCAAATGGAAAAGATCACTGCGCGATTGGTATACTGCTAATGTGTTAGAGCAGTCAGACAGAAACTTTTATTAAACATGTCGCAGGTCATTATACTATAAAGTAATTTGTCAGCTGGGAACTCCTTGGTTTTGTTCGAGTGAGTTGCTTGGCCGGAGGGAGAAGTCCATGTGTTTTTGATCAGCCTGCGCGCTGCTGCTTCGTGCTGTAATGTTTTCATCCTCCACATGACATCATCATGTGTCTGGTCAGAGAGAGGAGGAGGACAGCATGAGGTCATGAAGGCGGGCCCAAGCTCTCATACTCATTAATACTCTCTCTTTGCCGTGTACACACACTCCGGGACTCTTCTTCTGTATTCTAGCTTCACTTTACTTGCTTCATCTTAATGCCTTCTGGGTTTCTGTCTCTCCCTTCACCTCCTTTGTCTTTCACACTCTCTTTCTGTCTGTCTGTTACTCAGTAATCTCTATAACTCTTACTCCTTCACCCTCCTCATCTTCCTCCGTCTTTCTCCGGAATTCCCCACCACTGCCAAAAAAGATCACCATACCTCCACCAGACATTTGGCTCAGAGTAAAAGACGGATCCAAATGAATGCAGGAACATTCAAATCTATCTGGACAGAAAGAAATGTTTTGTCTCGTGCAAGACACACTATGGATGGTAGACTATACTTTTCCCAGTACATTTAAACTGTGTAATATAGTGGCATCACAGTTTTATGTCAAACCACCGAGGAACCACAGTTGGCTCCATCATGGAGGTCTGATGGAGAACATGCTGTGAAGGTCCCGTTGTAGAAAAGAGCTTTAAGTCCATCTTTGCTTACATACGTACGTACAAGCGCCGAAGTTTATAAGAAAGAAATCTAGGTAGCATTTTCCAAATGTGAGCTTCTACATAATGCAAATCTAAATCAGCTTTCAGTTATTCATCATCATTGAAATAGATAGATAAGAATGCAGAATAGAAATAGATGGTTAGAAATGCGAAGTGAATGCACGAGCTTCCTACAGCTTTTAAAAACACTTTTTAATAGAAATCATCTACAGTTATCTCTACAACACCTTTTAGGATTTCCAGGAGACTCGAGAAAGTGTTTGAGATCATTTCTGTGACTGTAAAGGTTTTTAGAAAGCTGCTTATCGAAGCAATTGTTTCATATATCTCTACAACAGAGGTAGCTGAGTGCAGTGTTATAATGATCAGTAGTCAAAACGGACTTTTATGTTTGATATCAAGTTAAAGGTTACTGTAAAGTTCCCCAAAAAATCCCCTATTTCTGTCCCGTCTCACTGTTTAATGTTTGTTGTCTTTGTTCCCAATTCAATAATGAAAATTGAGGAACAAGAAAGGAGTAGATTATGCCACCGACATAGCACATAGCAAGTTCTGATCTAAGAGCAGCCAGATTCCACTTACGAAACTATGAATACTGCACAAGTTGCTTGTTTAGACTCATACTTATGAATATAGTCAACATCACCGCATGTTAAGGCTCCAAGAAAAACCACATTGCATGCTGTAAATAATGCTTTGGATAGCATAAGAGGTGTGGCGACCAGTTCTGTTTCTGGTACTGCTAGCTCTGTACTGCAGAAATGCTAAACAGGATTTAAATGGGGCCTCAGGCAATCAGAGCTCTCATCTGAAACTCCTGTATCCATTGTGTAATATGTTGTAATTTGATACATCCAGGTGCTGAGGTGTTAATTGTCAGGTGTCGTGTAACCTTGTCCCCCGACCCTGTCTGTTGTAGAGAGTGTGCGGGAGGCGGTGGGTCGGAGGGTGAAGCTGATCCTGAAGCTCAAAGTCCAGCAGGAGGTCAAAGGTGACAAGGTGGAGAACAGAGTGCTGGTAAGTGACAGCTGGTCAGTTTTTTCTTCTAAGTACTGCAAATGCATAATGAATACATTTTTCTGTATTATTTTCTGTCCTTGTTTTGGCATGTCTGGCAGTGTTTTTTGACATTTTTCACCATTTTCTGACATTTTATAGACCAAACAACAAATCGATTAATTGACAATGAAAATAATTAATTGTTAGATGCAGTCAAGCTCTGAAAAAATTGCTGCCCAGCTTCCACAGAAAAGTTGGGGGCCTAGTTGATTTGTTACGTGTATTAGTCATTTAATTGCTCCTTAAGTGAAAAAGAATCCAAGACACTGGATTGGTGTGGGCATGTTGCTACAGGTCCAGGTGAGAAGATAAAATTAGCAACAGGAAGTCACTACAGAACAGAATATACTCCTTTGAGGCAGATTTTAATCCCGTAGAAAGGTAATTCTGCAGTAGTAATTTGTTTGACTGTAGAATAATAACACAATTAGCACACAAGGCTGCCCCGAAGACCCCGAGTCAACTTGCATATTGTCATTCAAATTGATGCACTTTTGTTTTGTTGCTGCATCGTTTAACGGAGAAGGGTTATAGAAACGGAGAGCAGCGTGACTCCGGGCAGCTTCTTGCTGGTTCCCTGCACACCAAATCCTGTGGAAATAATATACTATTCAGGTGTTTGAGACCTCTGATTTTGGATTGGGCCAGCTACTGAATACTGATCATTTTCGGTTATTTGTGACTCTCCCAAAAACATCTTTTCACAGCCATTCCTTTTGTAAAAGAACTTTTTGCAGGAGTCCAGTATTGATAGGACTTTTTTTCCCTTTGATGTGTATGTCTGGGACTTCTGCTGAGCTAAGCACTGAGTTTTTGGTTGACCTCAGAAAGGCGGCATGTGGTTGTTAAAAATTTTGAATGACTGCGGCAGCTACAGTAGCTCTGCTCTGTGAGTCATGATCTGCTGGTAAGTGTCTGTCTGTGAATATCAGACCACTGCTTCCTTGTTTTACTCTGCAGCTGTACAGATACAATGCTTTACAAATCTACTTGACAAACTAGGGCTGCGCGATTAATATAATTGCAATCGTGATGTCCTCATGCGCAATTACATAACCGCAAAAAGTGTGCGATTTAGTAAAACAGAAAATATGTGTGACACTCTCTTCTCTGTGCTGCAGTCCGCTCATTATCTCCGCCTACACCGGGGTCTCGCATGTGCCTCTAAAAACAGATAAGCCTACTTACAATGAGAAAAATATTTATGAGCAGTGTGCCAGTAACTTTTAAGACAACAACCTACAGTAACCCCCACTCCCCACCCCACCACTATTCGTTCAAAACATAATCTGAGGCGCCACCGGAGCAACGAGAGGAATGCTCTAGTCCCTCTGTAACAGAGCGACGTCGGTAGCGGAAGCGAGACAGAAGAAAACTGGGAGAAGATAAGGAAGGTTTGGGTTTGGCCATTTAACGTTAGCCGTGTCTGTGCATTTTGTTGTTCAACATTTCACAGAGCCGACGTGCTTGTCAGTCACTTTTCGTCAACTGACCAATCCCAGCCAAGATGGGGCGGGATATTAAAAAATGATGAAGTGATTATTTTGATTGATTGATTATTGACAAGTTAGTACTGAGCATTAACAAATTACAGACCGATGCTTGCACAAGGATTAAATAAATTAAAAACAACCCACAGAAATGAAACCGCTATAAGTGGATATAATATTCAACAAGTGGTAAAAAAGTATACTATTAAGTGGAATTCTAATGAATGTAGTATTTAATATATTATTGTTATACTAACAGTAAACTATTAACAAACATTATACTCTGTATTTAATACACTCATGTACAGTTCCTCCTCCAGGTTGTCGATAGAGACTCTGCATTAGACAGATGCACATTGAGCGGGAGCCAGTGTGCCAATATTTGATGCCTCTGGCTGCCTCCTCCGTAGAGCAACACGCTCCCCTTGTTCTGTTTTACTTGTTATTGTTATAAATATTGTTTATTATTTAACTTTGTTCACAATGAGAAAAAGACATTTCAAAATGTCAGCATAGTACAAATCGCAATATGAATTTTTCTCCAAATCGTGCAGCCCAATGACAAACTGATAGGATCTGGACTTCTACTGTCTTCCTCACAAGATTTTGAGACCTGGCTGCAGGTGTTTTCTCCCATTGAGCATCAGTGAGGTCAGCCACTGTTTCAGGCTTATTTCACAAAAGAGATTTGGGAGCTCTGTTTAAACGCAGATCACAAATGGTAGCGGCCTCTGCAGATAAATTAGTGAGTCCGTCAGAGCTCTTGCATGCTCATGCATGGGTCAAAAGTGTTGCATTTGTTTGCATGATGCAAATCACAGGTTGCATTTTTGGTGAAATAAGGCCCTGGCTCTCATTCAGCGTTCCTTCATCCCAGAGGTGTTGGATGGGGTTAAGGTCAGGGCTCTGTGTAGGCCAGGCCAAGTTCTTCACACCAAACTGTTTTTTATTTTTTTTTTATGTAGCTGGCTTTGTGCACGAGGGCATTGTCATGTTGAAACAGGAAAGAGACAAACACAAATGGTTTCTACAAAGTTGAACACATACTATTGTCCAAAATATCATAAAGATTTCCCTTGGTTTGACTTAAGGAGCCCAGCCCAAACCATGGATAACAGCCCCAGATCCAAAGTATGAAATAGTTTGTGGACAGAGGTTTTCGCAATGAATCTGGAGGCTTCCCATTAGTTCTTGTTGGCCCAACCTCCAGCAAATGCTGCTACTTCTATCCTCAGTGTTCTTTTGTTTGTTAATCATGAACAACATAACAAACAATAACTTACTGAGTTGACTTGCTTGACTGAATCCAGAAGTGTTAAATGTGGCTGATCACTTAACTAGTCCTGCTAAGAGTCCTCCTATTTTAAAAAGTTTTAGTATAATTTCAACACAACATTGCAGATATAATAGAAGATGATGTCTTCTATGAAGATAATGGACTTGCAAGGGCACAAAGTTAAGAAAGAGGTATTTGGTTTCTTGTAACTGCAGGTATGTGAACTCACCTCAGCTCTCTCTGTGGGAGTAGTGTGTGAATAAAGCTTACAAAAAAGGCCCATAGATATCTGGAGTTGAACCTGGAACAGTCTGTTTAAAGCACACTCATCCATCCTGTCAGCCTTAACCCAGTAAGTGCAATTAAACACATTTTTTATTTCTATTTTGTTCACATTTCTTTTCCTTTGACCACATACCACAGTTCTGCAGAATGTGACTGCCACTCCTGTCAGGACTTGACTGAAGCAAACCACTCATATAGCCACAGGGTGTTGGGACACACACATACACACACGCACACATACACACACACACACACACACATACACACTGGGGCGTGCACATACACACCACATTCCACAGCTGTAGACCAGCAGATTAGAAACCTATGCTATAATTTCTTGAAATGAGGCAAAACACACTGTTTCATGGTAGTGTTTCAGGCAGGTTTGTTTTGTTTAAAGTTAAATGAAGCCCAGATTGTTTCCTGAACCACGTCACAAGAAAAATAAATCAGTAAATCTGTCAGAGGAAGGCAAACCGCTGAGAAGGAAAGTGTCTCTGAGCCAAAAAGGAGCAAGCTCAGCTGAAACATCATCAAAGTTATGAAAACACTCCAATATGAAGTCTTATCATGATGTGGCCCATTTTGCTGTCATTAGCCTCAATCTGACCCAAGTGGCAACCACCACACCTGTTGAAGCTCGTTACAAAACACCTTAAGATGCAGAGGGAGTGAAAAGCCCCAGAATTCCCCTTTTCAGGCTTTGGGCTCAAAAATGTGTGTTTGTAACTATTTCAAATCTATTGGTAGGCCATTTAAACAAACTAGCGCTTTGCTGCTTTGTGCCTTTTTAATTTGGCACACATACATTGGGGCGGCTGTGGCTCAGGAGGTAGAGCGGGTTGGCCGTTAATCGGAAGGTCGGCGGTTCAATCCCTGGCTCCCCCTGGTTGCGTGTCGAAGTCCTTGGCTGTCCCTGGCTGTTCCGCAAGTGTATGAATGTGTATGACTGGTGAATGCAGATGTAGTGTAAAAGTGCTTTGAGTGGTCGAAAAGACTAGAAAGGCGCTATACAAGTACGGAGCTGCAACCGATGATTAGATTCATCTGATTATTATTAAATAATAATTAGAGAACAACAATTCCCATCACAATTCTCCAGAGCCCAAGTTAAACACATGCACTGTATTTCACAGTTGTGACTTGTAGTGACTAAATCCTAATGGAAAATTATTGTCCACTTCACCAAGACTTAAAAGTTGTCAAAATATTTAATTAATACTCTGCTTGTTGCTGCTGTTTTATTATCAGCTGGTACAGATTCCATGTCATACCTGCAGCCTCATATGCGGTGGTACATTTACACCAACAACATCATATTTTCATTAAGAAATAAAATATTTGGGGTCATTCCCTTTTATTGAATGCATGCAAACTCCTCACCTTTCGTCGAAATTCGCCGTAACCAATGGTCACTCCTAATTGACCCTTCCCAGCTGACATGGAGAGGAGAAAAAATCACTTGTGCGGAGAGAGGGAGAACGAGAGAGATAAAGGCAAACCTACACATCAGATTCATCCAGATTGTGGTTATCCAAAAAATGTTAAATCTGGAGCAACTGGACTTGGTTGTAGATGACGTCAAGTTGCCCTCAATTAAACCTTTCTTGTAAACAGCTACAGGTATGATGGAGAAAGTTATGCATTGTTAAGTTTTGGAACTTCAAAAACAGCTTTTGCTGTGCGACCTATGGGTAACCCAACAAACACATTGTGCCTTTTATTGTTCAATCCAAGGTCTACAGTGTTATCAGTACATCGCCTGAATCAAAGAAATCCTCATGGTCCAGATTGTCACCCATCTGTTTTCTGTTATCTGGTCTTGTGGTCTTATGTGGACTCCCTCACCTGCTCGCTCACACAAATCAACTTGCACTCACATCTGTAAAACACATGAATCGGGATGTTTCCAGACTTTATAAACTGAAAACGGGTTGTTCAGAGTGTCAGATCTCTTAACACTCACTTCCAACCCTCAGGCAGGTTAATATCTTTTAACTCAGACTCCCGTCAGTCAGAGAGGACCTCCTATCTTATTGGCTGGTCTCTTACCTTGAGCAGGCGTGACCTGGAGTGACCTCCTTCTCCTGTGGAGGGTTTCTGTACAAACCACTGCTGGCTCAGCCTCCTAATGACTACTGCTCGCTTTACTTCCCTCCCTCTCTTTCTTTCATTTTCTGAAAATCTAATTGCAGTGAAAATTTGATAATAAGGACCATTTAACTTGCACTATTTCAAGTAAGCAAACGTCTTGCCCAGTTGAGATGAAAATAAGCTAATTTCTACTAATTTTGTCATTTAGAAACACACTGGTATTGGCTAAGCAAGCAGCCATAATGTGCACTCACTGTCTGCCAGAATAGAAGTTCAACACGTGGTGAAAGATAATATACAGTATTATCCCGCTCAGTGAAAAACTCTCTACAGAAGCCTTTGCCAGCTTTTCTGCAAGTGAAGCTGTTTTTTTTTTTGTTAGACCTTCTGACCTCACCGCCTTTCAGCCTCATAGAAAAATGCACAGTTTATTTATCTACAACACTGCATCCAAGGGATAACATGTTAAATTGAGAACACAAAAAAAGTATTTTAAAGTCAACAATACCCAGCCCAATAATTCACTCAGAAGATCCGAATTGGGTTTATCTTCCATCCCCAGAGACAATAATTTCTTGTAGGTGTTTACTGATATTCAGCAGAGCTGTGTCAAGTCAAGCCTCAAGTCTTGAGGAACAACTGAAAAATCACACAAAATCAAAAAAGAGCGTTTAACATTTAGTTGCAAGTTCGAAGCAATGTAGTGTTTTTAGTACATCACTGCTCCTGGGTTTGATCCTAACACATCTCTGTTTGGTTACATGGATCAAATTTGGTACTGACTGTGTTTATATGTTGCCTAATCGGAACATCAGACCATTAAATTGATTACAAAGATTAGTTTAGAGATGGCACACATACTTTATTTATGGGTCACCAAGTCAAGTCTCCCCAGCTTTTTGCTTTATGCCTCCATAAGTACTTATTTGTGTGACTTGAGCCTGTCTCAAATTCAAGTCTCAAGTCCAAAGCTCTGTTATTTATTGAGAAGCTCCCTCTGCCTGTTTTGCTGTCTAATATGTCTCTATCTCTGTCCTCAGGCCTTGGCATCACATCGAGCCTATCTGTTGACAGCGCGGGTTCCTTCCAAGGTTAGTAAATCTGTGTGTCACTATCCTCCTAGTTTTTTTTCTGTGCTCATTTTCTTCTGCTCTTCCAATTTGTTCTCCTGTTTCTCTAATCTGTATCTTTCTCTTCTCCTTCCTTTGCCCCGGCTGCTCCTCGTCTTTCTCCTCTTGGGGAATGTTTCTTATTTGGTCATTAGAGACATGCTGCTGCTTGTTCCTCCAGAGTCAAGGTTTATCTTTTCTGTTTTTGTCTGGTTTTAAATTCTACATCGACAGAGGCCACCTCAAGTCCTAGCACATTCCTAACACTGAAACTCTCTCAAACACACACATTTACATTTACTCATTTGGCAGACCCTTTTATCAAGAGCCAATGACATTTGAGGAACAACATACAATCATTAACAGAGCATAAAATACAGCCCGAGATCTACAACTGACAATACATATTAATAAAAGCAGCAATAAATACTGGTAAGAGCAAATAGCACATATCGCATCAATGGGGTAAATACCTAGGGAAAGAAGTTAGAGTTAACAAAAAGTGCAATCAATACAAGGTAATTGTAGGGGATAGAAGAAGAAGAGCACAGGAAGTGCATGTTAGAGGTTACGAGTTATAAGAGGGGTTATGTTATAAGAGGAAGTGTTCTCAGAAGAGATGAGTTTTCAAGAGCTTCTTGAAATTAGAGAGGGACGCCTCTGCTCTGATGGCGTGTGGTAGCTCGTTCCACCATCGTGGTGTGATAGATGAGAATAGCCGTGACTGGGATTGCTTTGTGTTTGAAGGGATGGCAGAGCCAGGCGGCGTTCGTTGGAGGAGCGTAGTGGCTGAGAAGGAACGTAAACTTGGATTATGGAGTTTAGGTAGATGGTGCAGACCCAGTAGTCACTCTGTATGCAAGCATTAGTGACTTGAATCTGATTCTGGAGGCCACGGGGAGCCACTGGAGGTCACTGAGTAATGGAGTGACATGCGTCCTTTTGGGCTGATCAAAAAAGCAGACGCTGCTGCGTTCTGAACCATTTGTAAGGGTTTCACCGCACAAGCTGGAAGACCTGCTAGGAGAGCATTGCAATAGTTGAGGCAAGAGGTAACCATAGTCTGTACCAGAAGCTGTCTGGGCATATTGAGTGAGGTAGGGCCTGATTTTCCTTATGTTGTATAGAGCAAAGCGGCACGACCGAGAGACAGCAGCAACATGGTCTGAAAAGGACAGCTGGTCAAGTTTCTCACCACCCTGGTTGAAGGCGGTAAGCCTTCGTCTATGCAGATATGTCCGAGAGACAGTCTGTGATCCGCGCCGAGACGGTGGGGTCGTCTGGCGGGAAGGATAGGTAGAGTTGCGTATCGTCTTTTGCGTATCGGTTGCGTATCGTCTCTAGCTCAAGCATTTCATAGGATGTGTTGATTATAGAAAGTCATAGAATTTCAGCAGGTGCTTTAAATTGATTCTTTATTTAAACATATTTTTGATCTCCTTATTGTTTCATGTGTTTTTACTTCTCACAATGCTTTTTAGTAGTCTCTACCTTTGTTCCTCATATTGTACTTGAGAAAGCCACATAAGTGCTATCTCTAATGTTAATGCTCTCTTTTCCCAGTTCTCTGTTTATCTGACTTGATATTGGAGTCTCTCTCTCTCTCTCTCTCTCTCTCTCTCTCTCTCTCTCTCTCTCTCTCGCACGCTCTCATGCTCTCTCTCTCTCTCTCTCTCTCTCGCAGGCTCTCATGCTCTCTCTCTCTCTCTCTCTCTCTCTTGCAGGCTCTCATGCTCGCTCTCTCTCTCTCTCTCTCTCAGGCTCTCATGCTCGCTCTCTCTCTCTCTCTCTCGCAGGCTCTCATGCTCGCTCTCTCTCTCTCTCTCGCA
>NC_060158.1:315060-345326 GCF_021292245.1 Micropterus dolomieu | reverse complement strand
TCTCTCTCTCTCTCATACTCTCTCTCTCTCTCTCTCTCAGGCTCTCATACTCTCTCTCTCTCTCTCTCTCTCAGGCTCTCATGCTCTCTCTCTCTCTCTCATACTCTCTCTCTCTCTCTCTCTCTCTCTCTCTCTCTCAGGCTCTCTTGCTCTCTCTCTATGTCTCTCTAACCGGATGTAAACACCTCCCACCATATGCAGACATCTGATAGTTTTACCCACAATGCAGCTGTGAGAACACACTCTGTGGGAAAGGAAAACAGTGACAGGAAGAAAAGTTCAACCTGGAGGGCCAGAGAGAGAGAGAGAGAGAGAGAGAGAAAAACGTGCTTGAAACAGTAAAAACAAACCTTTTTCATGAAAACTGTAAATTGTAAAGTGCAGAATAATGAAAATAGTGACACTTTATTTAATAAAACTTTTACAACAGGATAAGAAGTTAAGTCTACCCTATTTGTACAAGATGTAATAACATACACCATAACAAAAAAACATTTACTATTAGACTGAAGCCAGATCTCGTGAATGTCCTAGTTTTAAGCGTCATAAACTGCTTTAGAAATTGTGGGTTATAAGAGTTTTTAAAATTGCTGATGCTGTTTACTTTTTCTCAGCCTCTAATGGTTCCCTGGTAACCCTCCAGGATTTCTTGGCTTCTTACTAATAAGTCTGTGAATCACACCAGACAACATATAAATAAGTGGGAAAGTCTGATTCAGAGTGAAACCAGGCTCTGGAGTTTGTTAAATCTGAAACTAACTCCTCTTCCCCTGCAAAAAATAGAATTTCCTGGCCATAAAGTGTCATTTCATTTTCTATTTAAATTTTCTTTAAGGTTCCAACCATATTGGCTTTGAAATGATCCTTGGCGGCAGTGAGAAATCACCGTTGAGCCACGTTGCAAAACAATAGAAGACATTTTGGGACTAGAAAACTTTGAGTTAATCGCAGTTCTGTAGATGTTTATCTCAAGTCCAAATTATATGTCTGAATGCGCATGGCTATGAGGGTGCATACACCCAATATGCTACTATATACTGTTTGTTTTTGGACTTTATACCCCCCTTTAGTTGCAAATTAAACTACATTTTTGAGTAAATTCAAGATAATAACAAACGTTTTGGAAAAATCATCAGATGGAAACAGATTGAGATATTGTGCAATAATGTAGGCTAAACCTTGCTGCTCCAACTAGTACTGAGTTAAAAGTCTGGAGAGCTTAATTACACAGAAATTATAACGTAAAGTCAGTAAAATGAACTGATTTCTTTATCTCTTCTACATAGTCTCATTGGATGTACTAGTGTAAATTAAAGTTTAGATTTTGAAAAAGTTCCTTAAACAGGAACGCTACTTCAGTTTCCTAAAAGCCACCAGATCTCTAGAAATTGTGGTTTTTGAGGGTTGATGAGTTATGAAATGACCCCATACTATTGAGACTCATTTCTCTGCTCTATAGAAATGATCAGCCGTGTTTTCTTCAGCGTTTTTTTTTTTATGTGCATGTTCAAGTATCTCAGCTGTTTCCGCTGTCAGCGACTTTCCAGATATTCCCATAATATGTGGAGACATGGCTGGTAGCAGTTTGCCCGCTAGAGACACAGTCTCTCCATTTTTCTATGATCAATGGTCCTCAGGTCCACGCCACTGGTTTGGAACACATACGTCTTGTTTATTACAGCCATGTGTAAGTCAACTATTGCAGTGTCTAAGCTTGCCGTAGTTCTGTCTCCAAACGTTTTGCACTGCTTTGCAACCTTTTCGGGTTGAACGACAAGTTTCCTTGCAACGTTGTGCAACGGGCTTCGAGGTACGTTTACTTCTGTTTGGTGGGCGTGTAACAGGTGTTACCCAATCAGCTGTTTGTAAACACAAACCTTGTGTTGTGTTGACAAACTTTACACAACAGGGTTTTCAAGGAACCAGGAAGGAACGTTTTGTCGCCGCAGAACTCGCCCCTGGTTTATTCGCTCCAAACCAGCTGATGAAAACACACCTATTTCGCATTTACCTTTTATTTTATTTTTTTTTGCGACATTTCAAAAGTCTGCTTAAAATTTGCATGACAATTAGGTGGAAACATGGCTATTGATTAACTTTAGGAAACACTTTGCCTGTCAACAGCCATGGGGCCTTGCAGTTTATTTAAAAAATTTTATTTATATACACAATATGTTGCACACAATGAATACAGCGACACTCACACATGAAACTTAGATAACCCTTGAATAAAATCTCTTGAACTCCATCTGCCAGCTGACCCCTGATCTGTTGTTCTAAAGTGGGCCAGTGTTTTTTTCTTCCAGCTCTGTGTGTTTGTGTGTGTGTGTGTGTGAGAGAAAGTGAAACAGAGGGAGGTTTGTTCCTCAGTGTGTGTGCTATCCGGGCAGAGAGAGAAAAAAAGACAATGGAGGAATCTAACAGCTGGCAAGGAAAGGAGGGGAGGGGGCACTCTTTCTCTATGCCCCTCGCCCTCACTCTCTTTCTGTTTCACGCTCTCACTCACACTTTTTTTTTCTAGCAGAAACAGTAAATAAAAGACCAACTTTATATCTACACCCTCTTCTTTCCTCTTTCTCAAACTTTTTTTGTCTTTTAACTTTATCTCACAATCTATTATTTACTCTCTTATTCCATCTTTCACTTTCTTTTTAATAATCCCCCTCTTGCTGCCTCTCCCTGACTTTGTTTTTCTCCCTTTTTCCCCTCCTTTTCACTTGCTCTTTTGGCAGCAAGTTAAAAGTCCCCTCTCTCTCTCTCTCTCTCTCTCTCTCTCTCTCTCTCTCTCTCTCTCTCTCTCTCTCTCTCTCTCTCTCTCTCTCTCTCTCTCTCTCTCTCTCTCTCTGTGAGGTTGTGAGTCCAGACATTTGTTCTGCAGACTATTTGTAGCTTGTGTTTTTACATTCCTTATTTTTCCTTATGCCCTGGGTTTGTTCAGGTTGTTGTTATAATAATAATAATAATAACCAGCTTCAAGAGACAACTCTGTTAGATTGAGCCTGCAGACTTTGATGTTACAAGTTCATCACAACTGTGTGTCATGGAGGAGCATTGGAGAGATTTTTATAGTAGATAGTGTTATTGATAATATAGATATTATACGCTTTTAAGGTGAATACTCTGTAAGGGAAACATGTTTCCACAGTCAGCTGTCTTGTCTTAATCTCTCATCTTTACCACAAAACTCCAAAGCGTGTTGAAGCTCGACAAGTCAACCTGAGCAGTATTTTACTTAGCTAGCTGGCAGCAGGCTTTTTTAGCAGAGATGTTGATTTTAAAAGAAGACTTTCTAACTTTAGAAGCACATAATAATCTTAATTTTACAGTAAAATTTATAAGCATTTGTTAATTTATTTCAATCCACACAGGTGTTTAGTCGCTACAGGTCTTGTATGACCAGTAGCATATGATGGCTAGTGTTAGATAATGTTAGCATTTTGCTGGATAATAGATTTTTCTTCAGTTAGCTGACTTTGTGACTCTTCTTTACTTGTACCACTGTTAAACTGCGTTTAAACATTTACCATAATCCTGTAATTGTCAGTTAAAGCCACATTGGCTGTTCAGCAATAGTAACTTTCTGAAGGTTTGCTTGATTAAAAAAACAGGGTCAAACGTGTGCAAACACTTGAATATTCCAGCCATATGTTATAGTTGAACACCTCGTTCTTTCCACCAGATGTTGAACCTTCTGCAGAGATTTGCTTTCATTTAGCCACAAGCGCATCAGTGACATCCAACACTGATGTTGGGTGATATGATTTTGGTGTTTCAGTTCATCGCAGAGGTGTTTGATGGGGTTGAGTTTAGGGCTCTCTGCAGGCCAGTCAAGGTATTCCACACCAACTGGGAAGATCTTCATGGAGCTGACATTGTCATGTTGAAACAGGAAAAGGCAAAACTTAAAGTGTTGCTTTATAGTTGAAAGCATACTATTCTCTAAAACATCAATGTATGCTGGAGTATTAAGCTTTCCCTTCATTGGAAGGACCAAAAGTATGTGTGTCCATGTTCATTAGAAATGTTGGCCAGTCAGATGTCCTAACAAAGCAGTTATGGCTGGCTGCAACCTTCAGCCCTATTAAATTCAGTTGTTGTTCTGAAGTACAGCTGTGTGCTCAAATACCAAACAACCAATGTCATCTCCGCTTCTCCAGTGAATTTTTCTTTTCTTCTTTTACTTTGATGTGTCAAATAAAGGCATGAACTAGATCCTGATCGCAAAATGAGGTTTGCAGTATCATCAGCTGATATGAGCTAATTGCAGATATATCGGTGTTTGTAACAGCTGATAAATGACAATTATAAAAGAAACGGAGAGACGGAAGTCGGATCCTTTGGTAAGAGTGTTGTTGTTGCATAGTTTGTCCACCGAAGGGCACTCTGCAACTTCCCCACTGGCAACACACAAGTTTGGAAAGCCAAAAATCCACCACCAAACACAGTAATCAGCTGACATGATCAGCTTTTGTTCAAAGTACTATTTCTAACAATAAAAGTTTATTTTTAAACTGCTTTGTGTTGTTATCTCAGTGAGGTCACAAATAAAGAATAATCTTTGTTTATGTTGTGTGATATATTGGAAAATCGTATTTTTAAAATCATCAAAATTGATATCAGTCTTGAAAATCCCATATCGGTCGGCCTCTAACGTGAACCCAAAAACCCTGTTTATATTTGTGTCCTTATATTGTGTCCTGTTTGTGGAAAAAAGCTTCACATTGTTGAAATGAATGTACTGTGTAATGGAACACAAGCTTCATACATTAAAAACCAATACAGTTAAGAGTGTGTGCATCCAGTTAGTAAAAGATTTTACATTCACGCTGTCTGGTTAACGTTTCCTGGGAAAATCCTCTGGTTCTCAGGAGAAGGCAAATTAACCAGTTTAGGTTTTTGGAGATCAAGCTCTCCTTTGGGACACATTACTTTTCATTTGTGATTTGTTGAAGCAAAAAAAAAACAAAACAACGACACAAAAAGCCAACAGGCTGTTTGCCCAAAACAACATGTTCCCCTTCTAAATGCTTCTTTAAATAAGATTTCGAAATACAAGATTAACTTGAAATGTTTATTGTTGAATTTCATAATATGTCTTGTCTGGCTTGCTTCAGGTTGAAAACTCCTTCAGCTACCTGGATATCCAGGGAATCAGCAGCAACAAGCCCACTCAGGTAGCCTACACACACACACACACACACACACACACACACACACACACACACCGCATTATTGTGCATCACATTTATGACATACAAACACACCTGGACTTAACAGTTTGAACCGCCATTTGTTTGACACTGCTTCTGCTTCTCTTTGGTGGTGGTCTTTTTAGAACAGGTAAATTAATAAGAATAATTAGTTCCAGCTTAACTCACCTGCTCAGTCTATTTAATGGAAACGAAATTATAATGACTGCATGGATGCATTTCTTCACCTTAACGGCACTCCTAGTTGTTCATTTCATGTTCCTTTGCATATGTCGCCCCCTGCAGTTGGTGTTGGAGTTCGAGCGCGGTCCATGGAGCCTCCTGCTGGGCTCAGTGGAGGAAGTGGACGAGGTGATCGCCTACATCGGCAGCTGTCTGCACCAGATCTGCCCCGCCGGCTCACCTGTGTAGGTACCAAGTAAGAGGAAGGAGACAGGGAGCACGTCAGTGGCTCTCAGAGGGTTGACAGAACAGAATAATCAAACTGTTTACACTGGCCTTTAAATGTTTATTAAGAGACTAGGTATACTTTAACATCATGTGCATTCTTAAAGATAAAATTGAAAGTTAAAGTAGTTGTTTAATGGTAAAGAAAGATGATATGACTTGTGAGGAATGTGTACAAGTGTGAGGACCAATGTGAAAAATGATTATTGTTACGTCCCGGTGGCATCCAGGGGATGTGAGACTAAATTTGAATTCCCGGGGTGGAAAGTCAAGCAGGCGACACAGGTTCAAGTTTTAACAGTAAAGTTTATTATTATCGGGCAGCAAAACAGAAAGCGATCTCCACTGGAGATGATTAGGGAATAAACCAAAACAGTCTGGAGGCAAAAATAGGGGACTTAATAATTACAACAAAAAGTATGAGGGGGTGTCTGCGAAATAACAAAAAGAAACAAGTTAGTAGCCTACATAACAATCAACTGTCTGTGTCAAGAGCCTGCTTGAAAAAAAACCACCTCCAAACCAAACCAGAGCTCACCAGAGTCTAACCGGACCATATCACCTGCACCTTGACGCAGCAGGAGAGCGCCGGCGGGCAGCTCACAGTTGATCCAGCCGCCACCGCAGCAGGAGCTCGCTGCTTTCCACTGTGGAGCACAGCACAGCACACATGGCGACACACTCCCGATCAACTTTTCCATCCTCGAGGGCTCCTTATTTCTGCAGCTGATTAGCGACAACCAGCTGCAGCCGCGAGAATGACGTCACGGTACCGGCACATACCTGGAGAGAGAGAAAGAGAGAAAGAGAGAGGGAATACAGACCGCAAACACTAACCCCAACACAGGACCTCACGGGACATAACAGTTATGTTTTGGTGAAAAGTGGGAATTTGAGGAAGTGAAAACATTAGCAAAAATAAATAATTGAACAAATAAAAAAACATTTTTTTGGGGGCATTAGTAAGGTAAATTGTAACTTGTTTACTGTTACGTTTGATGTCATATAAGTTGTGTGTTTTCAGAAGGGCATGTAATCAGCGGAAGCTTCGTTTTTTTACAATATGGTTTTGTTGTTTACTATTATTTTGCCTGGTCATATGTTTGATTATTTACAGATAGAAATACATTTTTAAAAAACTAATGGTTTTATTTTATTTAATTAATTATATTTTTTATTATCAGGGATAGTTCATACTTGCTTAAATAAAGAGCTGAATTCATTATTAGTCTACCAACAGAAAATAAGTCTGCAGCATTTTGAAAATCGCTTTTCATAAGCTAAAATATCCAACCCCTTGAGAGTTTGTCAGTTTTTCAACAAATTATACACTTGATTGATTGAGCAAGACAATACATCTGTGTAATGATCGATCATGAAAATGGTTAAGAATAAGCTGTTCCTTGTTGGTTGCTGCCCTATTGATTCTGATTCCCTGCTTCTTTGTCTTTTTATTTGTGTTGGATACAGTTTTGTGTTTTCAGTTTGTGCATGGAAAGTTTCTCCTCTTAGATTTAGGTCATTATTAGAAGATGTTATTAGATGTTTCTCTTTTTTTTCCCTTATCCCCTGTTCTCTTCCTCCCTCTCTCTCTCTGTAAGGAAGAAAGATGATGAGGAAGTTGAGTTTGAAGCCCCCAGAGAGGACGGCGGCACTTCGGGCCATCTGGGAGGAACAGAGCTCCGCAGATCTGGGACCCTGCGGTAAATCAGCTTTAAAATGTGAAAAATAAGTGCAGTCAAATGTTTGTAGTGTCTGTTTTTAAGTGTTAAAAGTTGTGTCTTGACTCTTTCAGGCGGTTTTTCTCATCAGTACTGGTGTGTGTCTGATTACCTGGGTCTGCCGTACAGAGAGGAGGTCCAGTGGGTCGGTGCTGCGTCTTTTTCTTTTTTCTTTTATTTCTGTTTTCATATACGTTGTTATGTTTCCTTTTTTTGTTTTACGAAGAAGCTTTGTTTTTCTGTCTGCCTTCTCACCTGTTGTCATCTTCACCTCCTTCAGGATGTGGACACCATCTATCTCACTCAGGACACCAGAGAGCTCAACTTGCAGGACTTTATTCACCTGGAGAACAGGTACGTACACTGGGCAGCACCATTGTGTATAGTTTGTGTGACTTGCACATTATACACGTACATCTAGTTACATTATGTTTTTTTGAATCAGTGTTGTTTTGTATTTTGTTTTTTTGGATTTGGATGTCACACTTTTTGAAAACGTAAAGTTTATTCTTTTTGTCACTCCTGAGAATATCATGGCTGACAGCTGTTTCTGTAAGCTTTTTTTGTTTGTTTTTGTTTTTTCCCCCGTGCAGGGATCTGGTAACGATCATCGCAGTTTTGGAGTACAACCAGTGGTTCACTAAACTCTCTGCCAAAGACTACAAACTGGTAACATTGATACAAACAACTGTACACCTCGTTGTCTGTTGTTTTATATAAAAAAAAATTTAATAAAATAAATTTCCAAGTAGAAACTATTTGATGTCAGCAGATGGAAGTGAACTACGACCTCCAATAGCTGAAACAAAAACCATCGGAAATAAAATAAATATTTAAGACCTGTGTTTTTGTGTGTGTGTGTGTGTGCGTGTTTCTGCCTTCCAGTCAACAGATGTGTGCGACCAGATCCTCAGAGTGGTGGCTCGATCCAGCCGGCTAGAAGAGCTGGTGCTGGACAACGCTGGACTTAGAAGGTCAGAGGTCAAATAATAGAACCGGTGTTCTGGTCGGTGATCTGATTCTTAGTATTTACACTTACAGTAAGGGTAAATAAACTGTTTGCTAAAGTCCATTTAGGATATCAAATGTTTGTACAGTCATGAAAAATCTGGAAAAGTCAGGGAATTTGAAAATGGTATGGAAAAAAATAAAAATGTTTGTGAACCTTGAATGTATGTTTTTTTTTTTTAGCTTGTTGATTGTGCGTGCAGAGAGGTGAGATGTTATAAACGTCACATACTCGCTAAACCAGGTCACTGATTGTGACATTTTATTTGTCTTTCTCCATCAGTGATTTTGCTCAGAAACTGGCCATCGCTCTGTCGCACAACCCCGCCTCCACGCTACACACACTCAACCTGAGCAACAACTCACTGGAGGACAAAGGTTAAAACATTTGCCCTCATACACACACACATGCACATATATATGCACACACACACACACACACACACACATCCTGTACTCTGTTTTCATTGTGTAAACAGGTTGTGGCATGAAAAAATGGGTTATCTATGTGTCCTTAAAAGTTTTAAAACAGATGCAGAGAAGATATTCCTCATTATATGACACATTGATATATAGTTTTCAATGGTTTCTTCCTTAAAATACAAAATATTTGATTCTCATTCACATCCACTTTTCTAAAGTTAGAAATAATTTCCATTGACAAGCTGTGTAATTATTGCTCCTCTAATCATTTCTTGTTGAATAAATTTTATTAAAAGTATCTCTAATGGTTTACATTTTGGCTTTCTGAAACATGCAGATACTCTGGCTGTGTTCAACTTTAAAATAACTTCAATGACTGTTTGTCATTTTCTGCAGGTGTTTTTGTTCTAAGTGCTCAACTTGCCAAACTGCCCATGGGTCTTAAGTCCCTGAACCTCTCCAGAACCTCCATGTCTCCTAAAGGTAAACGCTCAGAAAAATCAAAGATGTAGTAATGCTTCATTAGTGTCCTGAATTATTTATTCAGGAGAAAATGTTTGTCATTTTTCGCAGGTGTGAACAGCCTCTGTCAGGCTCTCTGTGCCAACCCAGCTGTCACCTCCACCCTTACACACCTCGACCTGTCGGGAAACTCTCTCAGAGGCGACGACCTGCCGGTACCCCACAGATTTTCAGAAAACACTGATGTTGTTCAATGTTTGTGTGGATGTCTAATGTGTTTTTGTTTTCTGCACAGAATCTGCACAACTTCCTGAGTCACTCGAACTGCCTGGAGACTCTGGATCTGTCCAACAGTGACTGCTCTCTGGAGCAGGTAAACAGGGCTCATACGAAAACAAAAATACATAAACTCTTTCAAGACTTTGAGGTGCTGAAATACATGATTAACAGCCTCTTTCTAATAACCAATGGTTTTCTTTTACAGATCATAGTAAAGGAAGTAATAACAAGTTAATATTCCTCACAGTAGTGCTCTTCATATTCTGTAAAATGTTAAGTTGAGCTGAGCCTGTTTTTAGCTTAGTAGATTTTTTAAGCAGTTTCAGCCTCTTTTGCTTAAGTTCAGTTTTGTGTTTTTTTTAGGTGTGTGCGTCTCTGCTCAAAGGATCTTTGAAGCATCTTTCTGTCCTCAACATGTCAAAGACGGTCTTCTCTCAAAGGTCAGATATTAAACTCGCAACCATCCTTGTGCAGACCACTTGTGAGCTTAGTACAAATGTGAAGTGAAAAGTACTATTACTTTTTCAACATACCATTGGCTTAACTTTTCAGTCCCAGAGGCTACGTTCACTTATCATCAATGATTTTAACATGTCTGTCCTCACATTCACACAGGAAGTGTAAAGAAATCCCTTCCACCTTTAAGCAGTTCTTCAGCTGTGCTCAGGCTCTGAGCTCGGTCAGTCTGTCGGGGACCAGACTGCCTCTGGAGGCTCTGAAGTAAGAAAAGATCCACTGAAACGCACAGCAGTAAAACAGTGTTTTAGTTTTCAGGTTCACTTCCTGTAGTCTAAAACAGAATCAGAGTGTGTTAGATTGCAACACATTTATAGTTTTGGCTCAAACTATGAAGTATGAGAAAGTTTCATGACTTGATAGATTTTATAGCATACGGATATTATAGCAGTTAGCTCATTAAATCGAGTTGCCATTTTGCATGATTCTTCAAGTCATACAAGGGGAAAAACATGGAAAGGAAACACGGATTAAGAGAAGAAAAACTAAAACAATGCAGCCATGAGTCAGAGTAACAGGACTTACTTTTTTCCTACCTTTTAGTTTTTCGAAAATATTAAATATCAAGCTCAAGCAATGACCCTGCTTTCTGAAAGCTGTTGTTACACTGACTGATGAGTCAATGGCTTTTCTGTCTGCAGAGCATTGTTGTTGGGGCTCGGCTGCAACCCGAACCTCAGTGACGTGTCTCTGGATCTCAGTTGCTGTGAGGTAAAACTGACATTTCAACATAAATATATTATAAATCTGTTTAAATCCATGCAAAGGTAGAAAATGAAGAAGCACATAGACAAAACCTTTAAGTATCTATTGAGCCGTATTTCTGACCCTCTTTTGCACTCAGCTGCGTTCAGGAGGCTCCCAGATCTTAGAGGGTTGTGTTGCTGAAATTCCCAACATCTCCAGTCTGGACATTTCTGACAATGGTATGCAAGACATTTTATACTTTGAACAGCTCTGATGGCGCTGTATTGACTTTGATCATGGCCTGGTTAATGTTTCTGTGCTGCTTTGCTCAGGTCTGGACATGGATCTGACCACCCTGCTGGTCTGGCTGGCCAAGAACCGCTCCATCAGACACCTGTCACTGGGAAAAAACTTCAACAACATCAAGTCCAAGTGGGTGACAAAGTGACAGCAAGTACTGTATAATATTCCGCCACTCCAGCTGTATTAGTTTATATTAAAGAATTAGCAATTAATAATAAATGAAAGACAAATATTAATGCAGTGGTGGTTGTTGCCGTGTCATGTCTTTATTTAGTTACTCAATACACAGTTACACACGTTTTAATTGTCTGCTGATGTTTCTTCAGAAATGTGGCTCATGTCCTGAACAACCTCGTTCACATGATTCAAGAGGAGGAATCAGTGAGTGAAGCCTTTCAACATCCTGTTAAATCTTTTAGTGTTTCTCGTAAACGGATGAACTTTCTGTCAACTTTCCTGTAAAATCTTTTTTTTTTTTTTTTCCTGCAGCCGCTGACCTCGCTGTCCCTGGCTGATTCCAAGCTGAAGGCCGACATCTCCATCGTCCTCAATGCACTGGGCAGCAACACCTCTCTGACCAAACTGGACATCAGTGGAAATGCCATGGGAGACATGGGGGCCAAGATGCTGGCCAAAGCCCTGCAGATCAACACCAAACTCAGGTAAAATAGGAGAAATTATCATTTTTCACCAAAAGTTTGGGAGCTGTGTCGGGTTGTCAGAGAACTCTGCAAAGAGATGGCAAGGGATGATAAAAGGATAAAACATTGATGAGTTCAGCTCTCTTAGGAGAAAGTGATATTTAGGTGTAGAAAGAGGCCTACAATATAATTTTAAAGAGAATGTAGTGTGAACTTTGTTGAAATGTTAACAAATTAGAATGCTTAGTTTCATATGGTCACTAAGCACCAATGTAACATCCTGATTAAATAACTTGTATATGTGTCTACAGGACAGTAGTGTGGGACAGAAACAACATCAGCCCTCAGGGTCTACAGGACGTCGCTGCTGCTTTGGAGAAGTAAGTATGAAGCAGTCTGTGAAGGTATTTTTCGTTCGAGTCAAAGAAGCTGTTGTTTCATGCTTTAAGCTCTAGCCTGACTATGTACTAGTATTGAGGTATAAGTCATGTTAATTCTCTTTTTTTATCTCCCCTTCAGAAACTATACCATTCGTTTCATGCCTGTTCCCATCATGGATGCTGCTCAGGCACTGAAGGCGAGCCCAGAGAAGACAGAGGATGCCTTACTAAAGGTTGTTTTAGTTTTTTTTACGTATGGGTCAATGTAGATTTTTGCAGTTTTGTAAATCAGAATCAAAAGGAGCTTTATTGCCAAGTAGTGTTTTACACATACAAGCAATTTGCTTTGATGATAAGGTGCTACACGTAGACAAACAGTTGACATAAATAAATGTAGAAATATATAAATATGGAATAGACGATAAAGTTATATAAGAATATTAAAAAGAATAGAGAAAAATAATTTGACTATTTGCAGAGAGAGAACAACATGCAAATATTTACATGTGCAATATTCCAGGTTTGTTATGTATGTTATATTTGTTATAAAGAGTACTCTATAACCTTCACTGGATTGTATTAAAAGTATTACATTTCTGAAAGTAATTTTGTGTTTGGTGATGCAGATGGAGCAGTACCTGCTGAGGAACCATGAGACGCGTAAATACCTCCAGGAGCAGGCGTACAGGCTGCAGCAGGGAATAGTCACCACCACCACACAACAGGCAGGCACAGCAACACACAAACAGATTTAATTAACATAGTACTTTTGACTGACTGACCTCTAACCTCTCTGTGATGCAGATGATGGACATGATGTGTGTGAAGGTGCAGGACCACCTGAACTCTCTGAGGTTCACAGAGATCAACTCAGTCCAAGAGGACATGAAGGTGGCGCAGAACCTCATGAAAGATGCCCGGAACTCCAAGACAGTAAGAAGACCTGCCTCTTTTGAATATATTTGAACACCAATGACAACCTCGTGTAACGCCTGCTGTAGCCTTACAACAATAATTTCACATGTTTTCGATTTAGAGCAGTAAGCTTGCTAATTAAAGGAGAACTAAACTAGAGATTTAACCCATCCTCTTCCACTAAAATGTTTAAAATACAACTTGAGTTCAAGCTAAATAGACATTTATTCTCTTTTCTCTCTTTTCTCTTTCTCCCCCTTTCCCATAATCTCTGCACCTTCAGCTGCTCCCCAACCTGTACCACCTGAGGGGAGGGGGGTCTTTGGGAACATATGTTGGCGCCATTCAGGACAAACTGGAGTCGATGGCTGGAGAGGTGTCCAGAGTGATGGACGAACAGCTGCAGGTACTGAAATGAACTCACTGAGATGCTGTTTTTACGTACTCTAACAGCAACATGCAGTGTTCTACGCGTGAAGTTTGAACTGTACTACTAACCCGTCCTCCCCAGACAATGCTGGTGTCCATGGTGGACTCTGCTGAGGGTCTGTGTCCTCACGTGATGAAGAGGAGCAGCCTTCGCCAAGAGCTGCTGAAGGCTGGATCGGGGAGAATGACCATTCCTCTCGGCTTCGTCACCAACACGCTGCTGGAGCAGTCCGGGGTCGACATCATCAACAAGATCAGGTCTGATCTGGTGTGTGTGTGTGTTTACAGGGTTAGCTTAGCTTAAGCATCATCAGGTCTTTGGTTATTGAGTTGTAAGGTGTTGCCCTTATCTTACAGAGATCAGAATGGTTTCCAGGAGAACAAGTCCAGTATTAAGATACTGCAGCTGACGTATGGTTTTAAAATTGAAAAATATGATGATGTTCTTTCCAGATATCAATACATGATTCCTCCCAAAGGATTCAGCAGCATGTTTTGCTAACTTAACATGAGTAAAAAACATCAGCTATGGTCAAGTTCAGTTTATACCAGAGGTCTTGGTATTTTTGGTGGTTTAGGTATTCGAACTATATGATAACTATTTTACAGATAGACCCACCCACGAAAGTAAATAATTGACATGAGCCAGAGTGGATCTGAAGGAAATGAGCACCACTGATCAAACAATCTTAACTGAATAATTACTTGAACTTGACTTGCGCTTGCAACAGAACAGAGTCTTGAAAAGTGGTTGCTAGTGTTGTGGTAATCGAGACCAGTCTTGATCTCGAGACCGAACCACTTTTTGCTGGTCTTGGTCTCGTCTCGGACTCGACCACATTTGCGCTCGGTCTTGTCTCGGTCTCAGACATTGAGGACTCAGGATTTTATTTCAAGACCATTCAAGACCATAACATTGGGAATATCAATAAATTGCTTGTGCATTGTCTGATTTATTTGTTAACATCCTAACTTTGATTGGATGTAAAGCTTCAAATGTAACCAGTAACCCTAATTAAAAATGTGTTGACAATTGTCACCCCTCCCCACGAGTGTAAGCATGGAAAAGGAGTGTTTAAAAAAAGATGCTTACAATGACATGCTATCAATCGCTGTCAAGAGCGTGCCAAACCACCAGGCGGCAATTTGACCCTAACCGTAAAGCCATGTTGGACAGTCAGAGCCTAACAAAATTGTACACAAAGCAGGCAGTGGCGAACAATCTGACATCAAACGCAGCAGATAGCGGCGCGCACTCTGACATCGCAAGGCAAGAACTCCGGTTTTACTGTCTACTGTCGTCAGCGCATCATCAGGACCCACATGGGGAAATCAAATTGACAGAACGTTTCTGATCTTTATCGCAAAGAGCTCAAGGAGAAATAAGTTATTGCAAGCATGATGAGTAATATTAGACCGCAAATTACGCATGGCTTATACAGATCAAAGATCGCTGAACACATGTCACAGAGTTTGATGTTGATGTTATTTCTGTTTAGTTGACCTTGTGTTGTTACTATCCTGCTTTATAAGTGCTTTATCAATAAACCTGCACCCATGTATAAGCATGCAAGAGCCCTGACGTGCACATGTATGTGACATTTGGGAGCAACAGTCATCTGTTAAACGTTATGCTGCCATCATCTGTGATTTGTCTGTAAGCATTGAATGTGAATTGCTTTTGTGAAACGGGCTTCAGTCCGACAGAAGATGTAAACAATCAAGTCAGGACCTGGGTATGAGATGTGGTTTGGGTCAGATCGGGTCCTACTGTGGATCTGCCTGAATGCCTCTAGTTAACACTGAACACTAAAACAGCACCTGTAAACAAGACACTGGCAGGTACCCCATTATTTGGACACATCATCTTGGTCAGTTGGAGATGTTGAAAACTAAATGTAATTTTCTGATCTGTGTTGTGTCTTATTCATGTTTTGTCAGTGAAGTGAAGCTGAGCATGGCATCGCTTCTGTCTGATCGCATCGTGGATGAGATCCTGGAGTCTCTGTCCAGATCCCAGCATACTCTGGTTAGTGTCCTCTCTGCTCGTCTGTCTGTCTTTTTGTCTGTTTTTCTGTCCACTCATCCCTCCCTCCTTCCTCCTTTTGTCTCCAGGCCGACCATCTGATCAAGAAGCCACAGCCTCTGCTGCATCAGGACCACCCGATTGAGACGGAGGTTCTGGATGAGATTGTTCTGCAACCAGAGAACCACAACCAGGAACAGAAGGAAAGCCTTGACTGGAACCAGAAACATGAGCTAGAGGATATGGACACCTGCATGGTTGGAAAATACAAAACAACTGAAACTCTTTAGACCAGTTTCTGTACAGATAAAGACATTGTTTCAGCAGAAAAGTTTAGCGCACATTGATACACTCAGAAGCAAAATAGAGATATTTTCAAAGTCTGCTGTAAAACCAACACATCTCCTCCAGCCATCTAGAATTATTTCTTCTTCTTCTCTTTAGATGAATCCTAAATCAAAGAGGAAGAGTATTCTGGTCAGGATGCTGCGCCCCGTCTCTGTGGCATTTGGTGAGTGACAGTCTTAACGTGACATAAAGTTACTTCAGGTGGCAGCTACTTTAAGAACTATAGACACAGTAAGAATACTGCCCTTTTCCTGCTCAAACTTGCATTATGGTGTCTGTTACATGTAAGTTTCATTCCTCTCTGCTGTTTACACTTGTTCTACAGCTAAATGGCTGTGGATGTTTTTATGTCAAATTTGACATGTCATTTTGTTCTTCCTCTGTAAACGGAGCGTCTAAGGAGACGATGTTGAACCCGTGACAAAGAATATTTTTATATGCAGTTATTGTTAATTACAAAGTCAAAAATGTACAGTCTGTGTGTCGTAGAGTAGAGTCCACACTGTATATTCAAGTGGTCCGGTTGGTAAAAGTAGGAGAGAAAAACGGATTCCCGACAGACGCCCTACCATTTATATAAAAGCAGTTCTCTGTGCAGAAGCCATTGATGTAGCCATGATATTTGATAATCCAGGATGAACGTGCAGAAACAGTTAAACTGAAGGTTTTTTGAGGATTATTATGTTACATCAGATTGTTCTGGAGTACACAGAGAACATCTACGGGATTTAATAGATACTAAGCCTTGTGGCTACATAGACAGTACAGACCACAACATCCAATGAGTGCCTTCTGTTGCTAGCATCAAAGAAACGATGCAGGGCTTACCTGAACTCCTGGTGAGTTTGACTCACCCCCAGTAGCGTCACCTCCCTCGAGCTGGGTGGTGGAGCAAGACCTGGCTTTCTCTGCTCCCTCACCAACCGTGCAGAAGCTAATCCAAAAATGCTTCAGGGATGAAGGTTAACATACCTTCAAAAGAAAGAAGTTTCTCGCTATTACGCATCATGGTGACTTTTTTACAGTTGTGCTTTCTTCCTGCCCTGCTGTCTTTCTCGGACAGGCTCATATTAGATAAGAGACCTTTTTTCTTGATGTTCAATACATGATCAATAGGACACGGACTACCTACATGTGGCCATGGCAAGATTCTCAGTTTTTAGAGATCTTGTAGGTTAATTCCTGGATTCCATCATTGGTCGTTAACTTTCTCGCATGGCTTTACTTTCTGTTTGCCTAACAGAGCAGGAGTTTGACCTGGACAAGGCTCTGGAAGAGGTTCCTATCCACGTTGAGGACCCCCCCATTCCTCCATCTCCTTCACAGCCATTGGACAGAATGTCGGCCTACTACAGCGACCTCCCGCCTCCTCCTACTCCACTGGACACAAATACTGTCTGTTTGGGTGAGCTGCCGCCTGTGGAGCACAAGACACTGGAGAACTGCACCAAACACCGTCCAAAGCCAAAGAAGAGGACAAAACCCAGCCGACCACATGTAGGTTTCCGTCAGGGAGCAATGCAAAATTAATTTAATTTGTTTGTTTGTTCTTTGTTCAGTGCTAGCATCAGCATAGATTTATAATTTGTTTATTCAAAACTATTGTTAAATTTAGTGTTAAATAATGTATCATTGTGTAATTTGATTATTTTGGTTGTATTTCAGGGATTTTATGTGTGTATATAATTAATAATAAATTAATAAATAATAATAAATTAATTAATTTAATAATTAATTAATTAATGAAAGAAACCATCACTTCATGGTATCACAATAATACCTTTAAATATCTGTATCAGTACTTGTAGTCTTAACCTTGGTATTGTTGGGAACAAATTTGGGTTATTCCACATTTCTAGACCCTTGACACTATGATTTTTCAAAAACTTGCAATGATAGAGATGGTGCTGCTTACTCTGCTGCTGAGGTTGTTATAGCTCCCCCAGATAAGATTACTCGCTAAATACCTTAAATGTAATTGTGTCTCCTCTCTTTTTCTCTCTGTCTCTGTTGTTTTTCAGCTGGAAGCCGCACCAGAAGGGGCAGAGCAGAACAGCATCATGGGAAAGCTGGACGAGGGCTTAGAGGACTTCTTCTCCAAGAAAGTCATTAAACTCAGCTTCAGGTGAGGGTCAAGCTTTAAACTGAAACTATTGTTGACTAAAGTTTTTTTTCTTAAATGTTGATGTGCACACAATAATGTAAAAACACAGAATTTCTCAACAGTCTTCTCAGTTTTCATCTACACACCCTTTGATGTCCTTTGTTTATAAGACAACGCTGTAAATTAGATGGCATCAGATGTTTTCTCACAATGTGAAACCTTTTGACTTTTGTTTGGATCGTCTCTAGACTTTCCTCTGTGAGAGGTCCATCCTCCAGCGTGCAGGAAGCAGCAGATAAGAAACGTGAATCCAGGAAGAGCGGTTTCTTTAACCTTATCAAATCCAGGACGTCCCGCTCAGAGAAGAGCCACGGAGCCGCCTCCGTCACTCCACCCCACCCTGCCTCCTCCACCAATACTCCACACCATTCATCTATTAGCCCAGTGACTGAGGAACCAACGCCTCCATCCCCCACTCCGCCTGTGAAAAACCCCGCCCCTGAGGTGGGGCCCCATCAGGAGCTGCAACGGGCTAAATCCTCAGATCGCACGGAGTCTGAGATGGAGGTCCCTCTGACTGCAGCTGAACCCGCTGAGGAGGAGAAGGAGAAGAAGAATGTGGAGAAGAAGGAGAACCTGGAGAAGAAAGAGAAACCCCACAATCCTCGCCACATTGGGGTTCCTGTGATGGGCATGGACCTGCTGGCTGAGATGAAGGCCAGACAGGAGAGAATGGCTGTAAAGAAGGTGGGTGGAGCCCATGCATCGATATTTATGTTGGGACCCTTTTGACTTTATACAGCAGGATGAAAGCACATTTTTAACAATAGAAAAAAGGGTGCCTTTGTAGTCTAGCAAGCTATAGTTGCTATTTTCCTGGCATTGTGTCAGTTCCCATTGCAACAGTGAAACATTTGGTGTTAACAAAGGCGCAAACTTTCAGGTCAATATTTATATTTCATACAAAGGATCTGCTTTACTGTGATACTGATACCTTGCTGTGGGGCTTTGCTGGAAATTGACAAAGAATGATCGATAGGATCGTATCAATAAAAGTTTTACAGGGGAAGTCATGTAGTTCTTAGATAGGCCATTACATCTCCCATCTCTGTTTGTATACATGAAGTTGAACTCCCTTTTTTACGTCCACTGATTTGAGATATCAGCTGGAGAAACATGCTTTGATGAGTACACATTAGATTGTCCCATGGACAGCACGTCTGGTTTTCAGAGTTAAGGAGGCAAACTGCCTCTAGAGAAGTGCTTGCACAGAACCTGGTTCTATACTTTTCTGCCTTTTTAGGAGAAGGGAGGGAGTGAAAAACATGGTCAGCCAAATGAGAGGAATCCTGTAGTCCCTTTTTTTTCCTCATGGTGTATATTTCAGAACAAATTAACAGAGACACCAGGGACATAAAAACTAACAAAAGCAAGGATCTTATATCCCATATTTGTGTTGTCATTCCTCATCATCTCTCTCTTTCTCAGATACATTCTTTGAACTGTAATCAATTTAGTAGGTCATGTGCTGATGAAAACGTAGGTTAACTCAAGTCAGAAGAATATGTAAAGTCTTTTGTCTTTATTATAATAAAAGCTTGTTGTTTGTCTGTTGTCAGTCTGCGTCACCATCCGTGCAGGACAAGGTGGACGGTAACAAAGGTGAGTTTTTTTAATTACCGTGTTACCTGTGCACCTATGTTGGATTTTCTAGAGATGCTTAGATGGTTTAACGCTGCAGTTTCATCACATATATGTTGAAAACGTGTGTGTTTTGACTGACTTTGACTCCACTTTACTCCAGTGTCAGATTTGTATATAATATTTAACCCACAATAATTCCACTTCAGTAGTACAAGTACTAAATCAGTAATCTTTTAAAATTAGACCATGACTCCTCAACTATCTCCGTCATTTTCCCGTAGCCAAGTCAGACGTCCATCCCGTTGCCCCAAGAGACGCTGATGAGCCCAAACCAGAGCTGACTCCCAGGTCGAAACTGCCCTGTGTCGCCTCCAAACCACCACCAACCCAGCCCGCCAAAGTCCAGCTGGCAGCCCACACCTCTGGGCCCCTCACTCCTGCCAGTCCCACCAGTCCAAGGCCGAGCAGCACCCACGTCTCCGGTAGGCAACAATTACTAGAGAAATTACAAAAGACTGGACATCAGACAGACATGAAAAGCTGTATCTTACCAAAAGCAGTAGTTTAATTCATACATATGTGTATTTGTATTGAGAATCAGTTTATTGTTTCATTGATCCCTGTTTCTCAGATGGCTCTGCTGAGGCTCCAGCAGGCAGCTCGTCTGCCAAAGCACCAGTTCCTGCTCTTCGCCTGACTAGGACGCTGTCAGAGCAGGAGAGAGGGAGCGCTGGCAGCAACCCTGCAGGACCCCTGTCGCCACAGGACGGTGGGTATCTAAAAAAGGCAAAAAAAAAAAAAGTATTGTAAGATAACATCCCAAGAATTTTAAATTTATTAAAACAAACTACAACATACAGCAGCCACACTGTGTATCAAAATACATTTAGAATACTAAAAATACTTTTCCAAGGTATCATGAAATCACTTTCTATCTATCGGCCTATTTGTTCTGTCCCTTCACCAGTACACTGACTCAGTTGATCAGATGGACAATGCTAGAGAACAACAACTTTTCTTTGCCTAATTAGTCCATAAATCTGACATATGCAGCCAGTTAACAGATCAAATATTCACATTTCCCAGTGATCATCTAGAAGGTTAGTTTTAAAGTAAACAACAGTTTAACGTTTAACTAGCAGTTTGGTCAACTGACTGAAATGCTTTATTTTTATTTTTCCATGCTCAATCAATGAAAACTTAACATAAGAAGGACGTAGCAAGCTAACTTTAACTGTGAGGGCTCCTACTCTTAACAGCAGCTGTTAACAGTTGTTGCACTTTAACAGTGCTTAACACTATTATAGATGTATCTTACATTCATTTTATTCCTTTAAGTGATTCTTATCCAAAACAGGATTTAGCATTATTTGACCCCATTTTATATATACTACACTTTTCTGGTCACAAAACAGTCTCGTCTGCCAAAGGACCACTTCCTGCTCTTCGCCTGACGAGGGCGATGTCAGAGCAGGGGAGAGAGAGCACCAGCAGCAACCCTGCAGGACCCCTGTCGCCACATGACGGTTGGTATCTCAGTTTGACCTTTATTAACCGGGCATTAGTAGGAGTATTAGAAACTCAATAGTTTATATTGAAAGAATTTTAATAAAGAACAAGGAACTCATTGACAATTAGAAGAATCAGATGACGACTGATTGTATTGTCACAAGTGTTGTCGTGTCAGTTTTAGACGAAACCAGTACTTGAAGGATTGGTAGTTTGTAGTACCAGGGTAAAATGTTTCCAAAATATGTAAAATTTTGGGGCACCCTGGTGGTCAAGTGGTTAAGATGCACACCACACAGTATAACAACACCATTCCTGGTTCGATTGTGGCACGGAAACTTTGTTTCATCTCTGCTCTCTCTATGAAATAAAGGCACTAAGTTTCAAATTCAGACCTGATCCTGTTTATTTTGCCTGCAGTGATTAACATCATAACTGATTGATTCGTGTCCTGACGAAGGAACCCAGTCATATTTCTTTATGTTTAAGTGCCTTCTATGGTATGTTTTACCATGTGACTTGTGTCATTTTGGTGCTGTACTTTCATGTCATTCAATGCCTTCCATAATTACAAGCTACTGATCCATTTCCTTTTACACTATATGCCAGAGCAGTTTTAGCATGCTCTGATGATGATGATGATGATGATAAGATGGCGGTAGGAAAAGAACAAGAAAAGGAGTAGATATGAAGTCTTGGTTTTCTCTTTCTGTATCAATCCCAAGTTGCAAAGAAAACTCCCGCACATTGTCCAACACAACGTTTAGGTGCTAGACCTTCATCAGGCAAATGATGTTACATACTGAGAAGCCATCTTTTGTAGGAGGTGACTTGTTTGTCTACACCAATCACCCGCTTCCTCATGAAATAAGGCACCAATTACAAAACATTCATTCACATTTCCACAATTAAGGATCAAGCTCAAGCTTACATGTGTGTCTCTCTCTATGGTGACAATACTGTATCGTTCCAGAGTGATCTACACTAGATGGATCTCGATTTCTGTGTAATGAATGTATCAAAAGAAAGTAATAATGAAATGCATTCATAGACAGATGTGTTCACAGATCTTGCTGGTGCTTTATACATCAGTAGATAAATAGAGGAAATAGCATAATAAACACGACATGGGACCACACAATAGATTCAAAAGGCAATAATTTCACACTTGAATAATTTAAGTGTTAAGTAACGATGTAATTTATATTAAAAAGTAGGAAAAGAGAAAAGAGTCATCACCATAAATGTTGCCTAAAAATCTCTACATGATTAAATAGGTGCAGCAAACACATCAAGGCGTCAATAATAATAATAACTTGAGGCAACAGTGAATACATATATAAATGGACACAATCAACAGGACACAATAGTTAATGGTCCTGATAATATATGTGCATATTCGTACATATCCAGGACTATTTAGGGCTGGACTGGGAATCCCTCAGGTGAATCTTCAGTAACAAAGCATATAAAGACAATAATTGGGGAAAAAATGTTCAGAATCACAAGAAAATGTTAAGCATGTATCAATCCCAACAACGCAAAATGGTTGCTGGCAGCCATCATTTTTGGGCCTATCAAAGATATTCCTTCATTTATTCAAAAAAATTAACCACAGTGAAAAGTAAACACTGTTCATGTCTGTAACAATCCTTGACACAAATATTAATTATTTCTTTATTTTGCCACATGCCAGCATTTTATTGAGAATAAAATGTTTCTGTAATATGTTTTTACTCTGTGTATTTATTTATTTTTTTCACGTTCACAAAACAGTATAGGGCGAAAACTGAAAGAAATAATGCATCTGCAGAGTCCACAAACACTGAAAAGAGGATATTTAAACAAGTGAGAAGATAATAGCCTTGGTTGCTGGGATATTTCCCTCTTATAGGTTATTTTTCTTAATGAATGATGATGAAGGTTGCATGACTCAGTGCTCTGTGTTAGCCGGAGCATAGCTGAAAATACAACACTCAATTTAACAGGTGACAACTTGTTTAATGAATGCTTCCAAGGCCATATTTGACGCCTCCACACACCACACACAGTACATCTGAAGCAAAGGTCCTAGCCTGTACTTGACATGTCCAAGTGTCAGTGTGTGTGTGTGATTTTGTAGTTTTAACACTCGACTTGTGTAATTAACTCTTACAGGAACTCTGTATTTTTCCTTAAAACAGCATTTCTTCTATGTAATCAAAAAGACAAGTCGTCTTTTGTCGTGCAAGACGATATGTGTTTTTAAAATCAAAGAGACGAGGAGAAAAGGTCATTTACGCATTTTAGTCTTTTATTATACACTCACTGCTGATGAGCTGTGACGATGTGTATTTGAGTTAACAAATTGTTAAGAATGTCCTTTGCTCTAAGGCACTGCAGTTACATGGTCACATCTGCAACAGAAAAGGAAAGTTTATTGTAAAACATTGTGAAAAATCTTTGTTTTCCAGTATGACAGCATGGATTCTGGCTTGGTGTTTCATCCTAGTTAATAGTTTTGAACGAAAAATAAAAAAATACAAAATTGAAGATGAACATTCAGACAAGACCACAAAAAAATATAGATCAAGAGTATATTTCCAAACTGATTTGTATAAATTTAGCCACAATAATAAGATTAAGTTTATCATGAAAAGTCAGAGGATCCAGTCCTTTAAACTAACGTACCTCATTTTAAAAACAGAAACAGAATTTATTCTCTCTCCTTCAGTCTAAAAGAGTAGGAATCATACATTTATGGTCTATTTTAGCACCCATGTTGCATTATAACCTGAACATTGCATGTATTCTAATAGATGTATTGTTTTGTGTGATTTAGATTTATTACTTTCTGTCAGTGTCCGTTAATCCCAGGTCCACAAAAGGGAACAAATTACTCAGTCAGGCAAACTGAGCGTATTCTTAATAATGTTTTTATTTTTTCTTTGCATGCAGTTGAGTTGGATGGTGATGCGTTCGAGCCGCCCAGTGCAGAGGCTGAACCTGGTGCCGGTGGCAGACAGTGGTCGTCTCTAAAGAGATCAGCCAGTCCTCTTGCTGTGAAGGGGGACGACCGAGAGCGAACCAAGTCCCTCCCCGCCTACGGTTAGGCTAACCATAGTTGTGTCCATCTAATACATCCTCTTTCAGTCTCCGCGTGTCTCTGCATTTTCCTTCTTTCATAAAATATATACTTTGAATGTTACAGTCTTCCAGTTACAGTTAGGTGGCAAAAATATACTTTCGGTGTCCTGTCTGGAATCTCCGCTAATGTTTGAGTTGAAGGCAACAGATCCTTTTTTAAAGGGGATGTGCTTTAGTTAAACTTCAGCCTTCTGTGAATATTGTTATAGTGTAAAATGCTTTAGGCACTATTAAAGTGCCTTATGTGTCTAATAAAAAGGAGAAACTCATCCTATTGTTTAAGTATGCATTACGTAGAGGCAAAGAAAGAGTCTACAGCTGTCCAAAACTAAATTTACTTCTCCTAGAGTCTAGAGTTTAATCTTCTTTTTTGTTTGCCTAGTTTAAGGGTTTATGTGTGAGTTGTATACTGCATTAGTTTTCCTATTTTGTAGGTCTAACTTTACTTTCCTAGTTCTGTCTGTCTGTCTGTCTGCCTGTAGTTTTCCGTTTCTAGATCAAACATTAGTTTTGAGGTTCCTGTTTCCAGGATTTGAAGTGTTCATAGTTTATATTAATCCAATATTACTGTTCATAATTAAAGTCCAACTTTTACTGTTGTTATTGTAAGGGTCTTGCATTACTTTTCCTTTGATGGTCTTACTTTAATTTCCTAGTTAGACAAGAAAACATCTTTCATTGTTTTAGTCCACCTGTTTCCCTTATTGACTTTCTCCATCTGTATTTTCGCTCTCTCTCTCTCTTCAGTGAAGCCTCTGCCTCTGGCAGACACAGATCTCAGTCCAGCTGAGGAGAAGATTCCATCTCTGGCCGCTGATATCAAGTCTGACCACAAATCCGAGGATGACTCCGACGACACTCCGTCCGTCTGATACCAGATGTTTACAATCTCTCAAATCATTCTCCACTATACTCTACACCAGACGAGCTTTAAGGTCAATCACATACATACGTTCAAAAGCAGGGACAGTGTAATTTCTGTCTGTTTTTTTTTTTCACTATTCCTGGTGAGGCACATGTAAGTGGAGGGAACACTGTTAAGTGTTATTCACGTGTCATGTTGTGACCAGTGGAGCTTTCTGGATGAGTCCCAGCTGTTGGCCATATGGACGCCAAAACAGCTCCATTACCGTCTCTGTCAACAGCTCTAATAGGACCATAAAGAGCAGACCAGATGGATTTTATCTGGTGCAGAGACAATCTGGAGTTGCTTAGATAACAAGGTCCAGCTATAAAAAGCTCAGTTAGTCCAAAGCACTGAGGAGAATGAGTCTGACTGTCTCAGTAGGTCCAGATTGAAGCAGATTGATTTTACTGTATTACTGTTCTGCAGGTGAACTATAGCTGATAAGTGACGTCTCCCAGCGTGTCCTCTGGAGATATGACTATAAATATAAACAACTTCCGAAGTCTTTTCCAAGTCTTTTATTCATTCACTCCTTGTCATAAAAAGTAAACTTATCCTCAAATTTAAAAATGCCAAAGACATTGAGGAACAAGAAAGTGTTACAAACCCAAGAGAGTTCAAGCTCTCTGCTGCTGTGGCCAGAGTGAACGTAAAGACTGATTCAAGCTGAAACAAATGAGTCGGATCTTTGTTTTACCAAATTTTTATGTTAATAATAATAATAATAATAATAGTGTGTGTGACTGCTAATGATGGCGACCTTAAAACTTCTGAAGGTTTTAATACATTTCTAGGAAACAGGTGATGGGAAATGTTACCTTGACCGTGCATTGGAATTGGCTGTATGTATAAAAAAATCCATATATAATACTGTCATATCTTTTAATTTTATTAAATATAAAGCAAATCGTTTTTTGTTGTTGATATTGCTTGCCTGGGTTTTGCGGGGTTGCTTTTGTAACATTCAAGTCATCTGCTTTTTCTGCAGCTTTCAAGGCTAAAAAGGCTAGTAAGTGGGCCTTGATTTAAGATTATTTTGTCAAACTACTATTTCCAAAATCAAGAACACATTTTAGTTTCAGTTCTACAGAAATTTCTTACACTGTAAAAAAATGCTTAATCTGAATTCTCCCCTCAAAACTTGTAACCTCTTGAAACAACCAAACATGTTTCCTACAAGTTAAGATTATTCCTCTTGTTCCTGTTACAGATAATCTTAATTCTGGTTGTTGAAATGAGTCTTGTTATGTTTCTTGAAGACAGAATAAGATTGTTGTTACAAATTCTACAAATTTCTTGACGGAGGATCACTAGAACTACTCAGTTGTTGAAATAAAGTAAAATCAAGATTTCTACAGTGTAGAATCAGAACTGCCGATTTAAAAACAAAACAAACAAAAAAACTTGCTTAAGTTAAATGTTGTGTTCTTGTCATTCGAACTTGTAAATATCGTTCATGTCAACATCCACAACAGAACAGCTCTGTTCCGATATATCCTCATCGGTGCCGTTCAGCGCCAGGAAAGGCAAATGTCCTTCATTTAGACCTAATTTAATGGATATGTTGCTTTATTGTCGGAGTACTGTATTTTTAAATCTTACAGGTCCAACTCAGCAACCATTCAGGCGTCTTGAGTTGTCTGGTGACATGACCGTGTGTGCAAGTCGTTAACATGGGAATCCTTCCCGTAGCTACAGTCCATCCGTGATGTGCACACTGCAGAAACCTCAGTGGGTGGAGACAAAAAGAAGCATTTCCATTGTGGCTCCACCCACTGAGATGTAATTTAATCAATTAAATTATTTCTTTGCAATAAAAATACTGTGGTTTTCTTTCCACACTTTTCAACATAAGTCAGTTTCTATTTCCTCAGATTCATATTTAACATCTAACTCTGCTCTCAACACTGCTGCTGTATCCTCACCTTTACACACGGCTTATTACATACTGATTTCTATTACGCATGTACTGCTGCACTTACCCATGCAATATGTATCCGTGTAAATATGTAAATATGTACTAACATTCCTGTGGGTTCTGTTTATAAGATAAATGGGGTTTATATCCTTTTTATGCTGTATTATGATCAGCGAAACATGCTGTTGAATCTGCATGGATTTCCATTTATGATACATGGTGATGGTTTTCATTTTATGGGAAAATATTTTTGTCATTCATTTTGAAAAATTCAGCTTTTAAAAAAAATCTTTTATAAATAATGTGTTTTATTGTTTACATGCTAGTGGACCTACAAGCCTAGAAATGTGACATCATATTTCTGTATTTGTATGTTTATACCAATAAATTCTGATTTACTGTTCAGACTCTCTCCCTTTCTCTCTCCCTCTCTCTCTCTCTCTCTCTCCCCCCTCTTCATATACAAGCTGTTGAATCCCTCTTCAGTCTCATTTTGCTGAATTCAGGAGACGCCTGAAGGTGAAATCAGAATAGATTTTAGTTCAGTGGATAACCGATCGTCTCTGAGAACCTACTGAACATCTCTGGAAGTAGTTCTTCCCTTTGTTGTTTTCCCTTTGGTTTGTTGTCAAAGGATCTCTGGACTGGTCTTCAGCACCATGGACAGTGCCTTGGACAGCCTAGACGCTGCAGGTTTCTTACAGATCTGGCAACATTTCGACGTAGATGGTAAGAAGAGAAAAGTTTATTTAGTAGCTCCAGTATATAGACTGAGTAAATTAAGGGATTTAATAAACCTGTCACAAATGTACAAGCAGGTAATGAATATGAGTTCAGAGAAGATATTTATTTAACTGATGGTATAACTAATACTGTGTCTTAAATTTCATGACATCAGTAGACAATCACCAATTTAAATGCAGGTTTATACATCACAGCAGAAACCTACACTGTAGTTCAACACTTTTCAAATGAAATTATCAACCTTATGTGCGACATTTTGCAACATTTTCCTACTTGATCCCATGTCTCTGTAGAACACGAAATTATTTCACAGTTAATATTTAACAATAAATAATTTCCAAAGTCGAAGATCGGGGGAAAAATACCACTTGTAATAAAGAAGTACCGCCCAGCCTGATTTGATTATTTGCAATCCTGTAACTTTTTAGAATAAAAAAGCAGGAAATGTTCCATGTGAAGTGCAGGTACAGCTGCAGCTACAGTGGTAAAGACAGTTGACCATTAGTCAGAGGGTTTGGTGGTTCAATCCCTCAAACAAGACCCTGAATGTTGTTCCTAATGGGTGTTCACTGGACTGTATGTGTGGAGGTGGGATGGAAGCTGCTCTGTACACCACCCCACCCCCCTAAAATAAATATTTAATCTAAGGAGGAATGTCCATGGCATAGGTAAATATAATGGGTAGGAGCAAAAAAGTCTTTCCTCAGTCGATCAAACTCATGTCCTGAATGCTCTTTATTCTGCCCTACAGTGATTGTTAAAGGGTTTAATCATGATGATTTTAGCAGCCAGTCCTGCACATTTGCAAAGCAAGTATAAACTGAGGAGGTTAAGTGGTCGACAAAACAATCTCACCACAAGGTCAAAAGCTGTTGTGAAGTTGTTTGATTATATTACAAGATCTCCCTCAGAATTTGAAGTACTAAAGTCGAGCACTTCCAATTTTGTGACAAACTGTGATTTATGAAACACTGAGATAAGTGGTGTGAGAGAAACAATCAAGGCATTTTAAAGTCTTCATGGTGGGTAAACAGTTCCCATTATGTTCGGGTAATTATACTCTTTGGAGCCAGACACAAAGGTCAATGTTCATGTTAATGTAATCAAGAGTAGAACAAGACAATTAATTAATCAACAGCGAATGCTAAAAAAACATTTACTTGAAGGTAACCAGTGGTGAAAAGTAACATTACATACATTTACACAAGTACTGTATTCAATACAGGTTTGAGTCTGCTTTACAATCCCACTCCACTACATTTCAGATGAAAATATTGTACTTTCGTCACTAGTTAGTAGCAGATTCAGATTACTTCCAAAATATAATAAACAAATATATTGTGTTTTTTTATAGGTTAGGATAAGAATTTCAAAAAAGCTACATTATAAAGTAATTCAAATTATTTCCACCTTCATCATCTGCAACATTAAAGTAATGAATACCAAGGGCATCAGTAATTATAATCAAGTGACACATTATGTGTAGGCCATTCTGCTAAAATGAGTACTTTTACTTTTGGTACTACTATTCTGATGCTAATACTTTTGCATGTCACTTGTAAAAATGTGAATGCAGAACCTTTACTTCTAACAGAGCATTTTCTGATACTTTTACTTCAGTAAAAGCTACGAGTACTTCTTCCACCACTGACACTAACTGAGGCAATCAGTTAAAAACTCAACCATCCAGCTAGAGTGGGTTCATATTGTTGCATGTTCGGTTGCTACTTTGCTAGCTTCACCTGCTAGCAGGAAGCAAAACATCTGGCGTAGGATAATGAAAGTTAAATTCTTTTTTTTACTATTATTAAAACATTTCACAGCTTGATTTATAAGGCTAACTGTCATCTGTGAATCCACACAAAATTTTACTAAAAACTTAGAGGTTATTTCACAAAAATTGAAGTATAAGAATTTCTCCTCCTCTATATTCTGGTAAGCCACTGTATCCAGTTGATTTGACAAGATGCCTGGTTGTGTTTTTAGATAACGGTTACATCGAAGGAAAGGAGCTGGATGCCTTCTTTCAACATATGCTGGGAAAATTTGGGATCAAGGTAAAGAGATAAAATAGGAGGCTGCGCTTGACGTTTATCTCTCCCCACCCACTTCATGAAATTATGAAATACAGTCAGTTCACTTCAGCTTCTTAATTTTTCATTTTCCACTTTTATGTGACCCGAGTATCTTTCAAGTTATTTTCTTGTTTGTAGAAAAATAAATTTTCAGCTCTTTAATTTTTTAAGTGTCCTCTAAAAGATCTACATTTAGTCCTTCCAGGATTTCGCAGGTCTTTTTAGTCATTGTTGTAGGCTAAAATGCCTGATTTTGCAGCAGGCTTTTCTAAAAGAAGAAGAAAAATTTTGACATTTGGCAGCGTTTTTGCGATGAAATTGTGGGAAAACCTGAAACAAAAGCTTCAAACTTCAAACATTTTTTAAACTTTGGAATTATAGTTGAAACCTTAAACAGTCCCTCCAGGATTTTGCGGACTTAACCCTGACCCTTACCACACTTAC
>NC_060158.1:298220-314960 GCF_021292245.1 Micropterus dolomieu | reverse complement strand
GGGTGGGGGGGGGGGGGGGGGGGGGGCAATAGCTGTTACACCTGGAGCAGTGTGTAGAATTATTGGCTTCTTTCAGCAACAGTTGGGACAATTCGAGGTTTGGGGAGCCACACCCCCCACCGTCCCCTCCTCCCTCCTCCACTGAGCTCCTCAGTACTATAGTATTGTACAACGTACTAATTGTTTTCCCAATTAAATTGCGCTGACAAACAAGATCGCTGCCTGAATTATGCTCAACATGTTTTTGTGAATGAAGCCCAGCTTTTATCTACCACAATGGATTGGCATGATGGTGGACTAAAAGGGCAGGACTTTAACACCAGAGAGCGGGGTTCACATCCAGAGTCCTGTCTGTTGTTACATTTAGGCAACAAAAGCACTTTGGTTATTAGTTTGGGTTAAATCATAAACACGTTTTGTTTCATGCTAGAAGTGCTCTGCAGACCTTTTCTGTATTAAGTCAGATCACGGTGAACTGGCTTAATACAGTGCGTGCCTACTTAAACCATAAAGGGTTTAATAATGCAGTAGTTGTTACAAGCTGATATTGGATTGTAAGATCTGATATTGTGTCATAAAACAAATGAAATACTTTGCCAGTAAACATTTTACTGATTGTCAACATTTTTGCAATTTTGCCAGATATGTTGATTAACAATATGTCCTCATCATGTTTACAGAAAACGTAATCCGTTCTGCTTTACGTTTCCTTCAAAACATGTTTTCTGTTGCAAATAGTTGTTCATTCATCATTACACATTACTCATTTCTAGGGGACAGGGTTGGCTCCTCAAACCACTGACCCACAATAACAAGCAGTACTTACTTTTTGAATCTGATTTAAAAACAATATTTATTAATAAAATAATCCAAAATAAAAAAAATCAAACTCAACTCTTGGCCCAATTGGAGTTTGGTGATATGATGATCTACACTGTGAGATGATACAGATTTGCGAACCATAGTAGAATTTTCAATGCTGTAGGTGCATGTTGTCCTTTTTAATATCTCCGGCTGGGAAAAATTTTTAAATGTTAAATTTTTTAAGGTTTTTGGGTATTAAAGCGGAGGTTAAGCAAGAGATGGCTAGATTCTGAAAGTATGCAACCAAAAGGCTCCTCAAAGATTCTCTAAAACACATTTTCACACGCTGACCGAGTGTGCGCAGGTAGGCCAGCCAATTATTTCAATTGGCCTGAAGTCCTGCGACAGCCACAGATACCGGATTGTTTTTAAATTCATGTGATTTATTGCTTGTTGTCGGGATGTAGAGATAATTTAACAAATATAACAAAAATGCTTCTGAAATAAATTACCAGCGTTAATTATCTACAAACTGTTTCTCAGTAAATTTACTAGGAAATTTACTGTATCACAATATATTTACATTTATTCATTTAGCTGACGCTTTTATCCAAAGCGACTTACAATTACTATACATGTCAGAGGTCGCACGCCTCTGGAGCAACTAGGGGTCAAGTGTCTTGCTCAATGGTGGATGGAATTGAACCCAGGTCTCTCACACCAAAGGCAGGCGACTTATCCATTGCGCCATCACCACCCCAATAAATACTGATATCATGATATAAAATTACATATAGAAGTGATGGCAGGTTAACTTGTAGACTCGCATAAAATTTTCTTTTGCGAAAGAATTTAAAGCGCAAGCCTGAGCTTTATCAGGCCCACTCACCAATTAGGATGCAGGTTACAGGTGGGATATACTGGAGAGCAGTTTTACCAAATCTGGGGATCAAGACCCTCCAACAAGGAATCAGAATCAGTTTGCAAGATGAGAAAGAAGGTGGGGGAGAAGAACAAAAAACATTGCTGCTACCCAATTTAGACTTTTTTGAGTTTTTGCTGATCTTTGCATTTAATTTTGAAGGAGTTTAACCTCTTCACGATTGAAGAGGAAAAATCACTCCGTGGTATTGTTTCTTAAGAGTTTTAAAACATCACAAAAAAGCCTACAATTCAAACAAACATGACTGATGCTAAGGAACATTGACAGGTGTATAGCACATCTGTCTCTTTGTGTCTTAAGCTTGTTCGACCTGCGGACAGCGAGTCAACTCAGATGTGATGAATTATTGAAGAGGTCATTTCCACCAGTTCTGTGGCTCAATTTCATCCCCATACATTGTATTATGGATAGAGAGACATAGGGTGGAGGAGGAGGAGGGGTGACGAGTCAGAAATTGATGGAAGTGATGTTCGAAATGGGGGAAAGTGCGTGAAATTGTGGGCCAAAACAGATTTCAGATTAGAAGGAGGTAAAAGATGGACAAAAAGATGATGATGGCCAGTAGAGGAATGGGTGGCAAAGGGGGGGGAGGGGGGTATGGGGTGAGGGAGAGCAGGCAGAAAGACAGAGGGCAGATGGCGATGAGGGGGGAGAGAGAGAGATGATGAAAAAAGATGGATGGAGGGTGGAGGCTGTTGGCCGTCATGTCCAGCTGGCTGCTACTGGTGCTCATGGCAACAAGATGGAAATCACTGCAGGATTCAGTCTCAGCAACAGAACGGATATCTTGTTTTGTTTCACATCCAGGGATGTGATTTTTCCAGATTAATCCAATTCCACACCTGCGCAGTGGGTAACACAGTCGCTCTCGCACATCAGTGGTAACGTGTTGGGCAGTAATACTGTAATTTTACTTTTCCCAGTAAAGAATAATGTGACCGATTTTACTATTTACAAAACAGTTATATTATTACAGTTAGGCTACTAATCCAAGTAAAGCTGCACTACTGAACGCACCATCCCTGACGTAAGTGCCCGACTGCAGCGCCGGACCTTATGTTGTTCAAGTCAGCTGTTAGCCAAAAAGCTAAAGAAAGACTGGAGAACAGGGAGAGAGGTATTTCCGACAGCTGTGTAAGTAACTTTATTGCCATTATTGTGTCGCAGTCCACGATACAAAGAACATTGTTGTTCCGTGGATTTATGCTAACTATCGAGATGTGCTACTTGCCGTATGATCCGTAAGCGTGGTTTTTTTTTTTTTTTTTCCACGCCCATAAATCTGTGCAACCTTGCTGTTGGGAATGCTGTCGAGAAAGTGCCCGCTTATCTTCATTCTTAAAGACTGCCCAGGGTGTTTTCTTTATCTCAATAGCTGAATGAACCAGGGCTTCATGAGAGAGAAAGGATTTTATTCCTAATTCCACTGTTTCCTGCAAATTAAAAACAACCTTCATGTCTGCTTGTTGATAAATTCAGCTTAATGTGCGTCTCTAATAAGCTACCAACAAAGGGAAGGATGGGGAAAAAATCATCACAGAGGTTTGAGTTTCATTCACCATGTCAGATGTTGCAGAAAGCTGCTCCTCCAAATTTTCTATTCCCAATTTATTTTGCGTTCCCTTGGCATCAATTTATTTAATAGTATTTGTTGGACTGATTATGGCTAAAATGATAACTGTAGTTGTTCTACTCAGTGTTAAGAGCACGATTCTTTGTCTTTTAAATCAAAATATTAAATTAAATCTACAGAAAACCTCACATTGATAAGCAACCAATTCAAAGAAACTCTGAAGACATCACTGAGGTCATAAAGCCTATTCCTGCCACTTTAAATAAAAATCCACCACTTACTTTTAGTTTTTTCCTTATAATTGTTACACATGTTCCCATAGATGTCGAAGTATGACATAATTAAGTGGGGGTAAATGGCAGAAATATGCTTTCATAGAGGTTTCTTGTAACTAATGAGGATCATATTGTCATCCATTTTAACATTCTGCAGATGATATGATTCATCATTCAAGGCAGAAAAATAATAATCAGTTGATTTTTCTAGTTATTATGAACTGCTGCCCAAGTTCAGTTAAAGTTCTGGTGAACCCGTGATCATGAGTCGCCTTCTCATCCTGTCCAACAAACAACTACCATGTTCAGAAAAGCATAAAAACACAAAAGAACACAAAAGACAAAAACATCTCCAGGTGGTTACCCTCGATTATATTTCCAGTTTTTGACGACAGGAAGTTTCCACTTTGATTAGAGGAAGCGTTGACAGTTGGAAAGGATCCAACACACACAGACACAGCGGGCGTCCTCCTCTCTCTACCTGTTGTGTGTGTGTGTGTGTGTGTTGGTCGATGGTAACCATATCAACCTGCTGCCGAGGATGATTTCGGTGAGTGCCGTCACTTTGGCGGGGACCGTGTCAGCGTGTCTACACCTGGGAACCGGCTCTGGAGGAGAACGAGGAGGGGGACGGAGGAAGGAGAAGAGGAAGGAGACACAAGATCAGAAAGATGAGGGCGAGGAGATGCCAAGATAGAAAGTGAAAGGAAAGGGAGGACAGGAAGTTCATGGAGAGGAGAAAACAGTGAGTTTGCTGTTGAGCAGCGAAGACGGAAGGAAGTGGCATGAGAACAGGGGGAAAAGAAAAGGAGGCAGACAGAGAAGAAACAGAAGTGTTGCACTGCTTTGCTGCATTTTGTTTTTAACAAGTTATTTGATGCTATAAAAAGGAGGTTTTACATTTGACCCCGAGGCTCCATCCCCGATGACTACTGCGCACACTCTGGCTTCAAATAATGTCACCAGCGCAAGATGGCAGCGCACGTATACGGGATATTTTGGCTTAATTTTCTACAGTGGGAGGAAGTGGAGACACGTCGTCCATCTTTGTTTACAGTCTGTGATTCAGACAAAGTAAGGCTCTGGGAAAACTGTAATGGATATTTGGATTACTTTCTAATATTTTATAGACCAAAGGGGGAAGTCAGATCCGCAGATTAATCAATAATTGAGAGGTAGAGCAGGTCATCTATCACTTGCATGGTTGGCAGTTTGATGCCGAGCTCCTCCTGTCCACGTGTGGACAGGCCAGCGTGACAGCTGGGTGCGTGTGTGAATGAGAGGCAAATTTTAAAGCTCTTTGCATGGTAAGGTAGAAAAGTGCTATACAAATGCAGTCCATTTACTATTTCATGAAAATCACTGGAAGTCACAGGCCAGGTCTTATGTAAATGTTTGTTTTTTGTTGTTTCATCCTGAAGTCCTGCAAATTCATCAATCATCATCCGGAAAGCTTGTGGAAAGTCTTTGAAATTGACGTCCAGATGATGATGTTTCTTACACCTCGATCCAGCTGCTCTGATCTGCAGTAAACTGAAGTGGACTTTAATATTCCCAGTTCAGTCACGTGCTATCAGAGCTTCCGTATCCCATTGGCAGCCTAATTGCGGGCTGCGAAAAATGCTGCAGCTTGTGAACCACAAAAGGCCTTAAAGGCCAGATGTTGTTTTAGAGTTAAAACAGTCCCAACATGTTGTGGTGAAGCTGTGTGAGCAGAGCTGCAGCATATGGAGCTGGTATGAAGCAGCAGGATAAAAACTCCCGCTGGTCCGTTTCTGAGCCGGCGTCCAGCACTCCCAGTAAAGATAAATACCAGCATCATCCAGAGCTGCGATTACAACAGCATACTCGAACATGAATCACTGTGACATTAAACCTTTTGTTTTATTCATGTGTGATAGTCCAAAACCATGGTCATTAATGTGCTGTTGTGACAGCCTCCACTCTTCAGGTCTTTCCACCAGAGCATCAGTGAAGTCCAACACTGATGATCAGGTCTGGCTCACAGTCGGCCATCCAGTACATCCCAAAGGTGTTGGACAGGAGTCTGTGCAGATCAGTCAAGTTCTTCCACACCAAACTGGGGAATCCGTTTCATTATAGAGCTACTTGTGCAAGTCGAAACAGGAAAAAGCAAAACACAAATATAAATAAATACTAACTTCAATCCTTCATCAATGCTACGCAACAAATGCAACACAATAGCAGCACGATGAGTGGATGTTTCTGACCGCAGTGCTCTCTGGGACTTGTAGTTTTGACTTTTTCTTTTTAAATTTTAAATTTCATGCCCTTACATCCTCTGTGGGGCAGAACGTGATTGAAAATTTCCTTTTGATTTGATTGTAAAAATGACACCACTTTTACAGGGTGTTGTTCTGAAAGCAATGAAAAAAATAACAGTCTGTAGTGAAGTGAATCCCTGTGGATGCTGCTGCAGTCACTATCCGCAGTGCGTGTGTGTGTGTGTGTGTGTGTGTGTGTGTGTGTGTGTTGGTGGGGTCGACTACTCAGAAGCTCACAGATGGCCTCCTTTGGCAGCTCGTCATTTAATGACATCATCTCGGTCGCAGGTGAGTGACATCATATCTGCAGTGTCCACATTGTTTTTAAGATTTTCATCAAGGTCAGACAGAGAGAGACCCCAAAAATATGTGTTAAGCTGTCTCTTCATTTCTTGAAATGCAGATAAACAGTGTTGTCTTACACATGTTGATTCCTCTCATGTATAAATACTGAAAATACACACTGCTTACCAACTGATATATTATATTCTGAAATTGAAATTCCTTGTACGTTTTCATAGTCGAATAATGGGTTGATTAATTTTCACGATTAGCGGTTTGGACTAGAAAATGTCAGAATATGGTGAAGAATGCCTATCGGTGTTTCCCAAAACCCTCAATGACGTCCTCAAATGCGATAAGCCACGCCTCCCTTAGTTACTGTTGCTAAGTCCGACAAACTGTCGGGCCTGTCAGACTTTTATCGTGGCGCTGCCACAGCCTATAACTTCACTCCCTGGAGAAATATTGTCTAATGTTTGGGGGAAAAATAATCTCAGAAAGAAGCGTACAGTTTTGCAGTTGCATTGTGGTTTTGAAGGTTGTATTCGGGTTGTCAAACTGACGTGAAAAAAATACGGACAGAAGCTAAAGCCTAACGCTACCGATCAGAGTAACCACCGTATTACCTGACTACTGAGTAAGAGGACAACGATATCGAGGATCAACACTGTTCCTGTACAGCTGGGTAGGTCTCTATTCACTATTACAATCATGAAAAAGTTATATAATGTTACATTCAGTTGCAGCTCGCATTAGCAAACTAACAGTACATTAGAAACAACTCACAGCCTACATATTTCTGGATTTGGAAAGGAAATAAATCGTACTTCTCCTTTCAACCTCTCTGGGTAGCGACTGTAACTATTACAAGTGCCCCAGGAACAGAGTTTGACCATGTCTTCAAAGAATACAGCAAAAGAAAGCTAAAAAACTGCATTTTGCATTCGAGTCAATGGAGGGTAGCCATGAAAGTGTCGGACCTCAGTTAGAGCGAGACCTAATACTGCGCTGTACCGTACCAAAATTCAGGGAGTGGCTTAGCGAAAAGTCAATTACTCAAACCGATGAATCGATTATCACAATAGTTGGCTATTAATTTAATACTTGACAAATAATCGATCAGTCGTTGCAGCTCTGTACAAAATCCCTGGAGAAATGGAAAGATTTGCTGCTGGTGAGGTGAAGACTTGTTACACCTGAGCTGAAATCAGATTTGAAGAAATATTCAGACTTGCCCCAAAGCTGTGTCTGTCCACCTCCTGAACGGACTAAGACAAGAGGCAACAGGAGAGAGACTGGAGAAAGATAACAGGGAAATGTCTCGCCGTTTGTGGTGACTAAACACGGGCTGTAAAAACATTCAAGTGGTCAAATTTGTGTGAATTAAGCAAAAGACAAAATTGGTTTTGTGTTCACACTACACAGTATCTTTGTTGTTTTTTTTTTTTTAGATGATCCTCTTTTTGTGTGGATGAGTGCTCGTGCGTTTTTATTGGTCAGCTTCTTAGAACACGTAATAATCCAGGTTTCCATCCAAATGTGACACAAATTTAAACAGAATTTTCTAAAGAATCTGCAGATGAAAATTCAAATTTATATCCATTTCCATTCACTTCTTTTTAGGTGAATTTTGGGAATTGGTTCATCAAAATGTATCTTTCCAGAGATGGTTATTCATTCATTAGTTATTGTACACTCAGCAGGGACATGATTTTGGTCAGGCGACCTCCATGATGGCTTGGCTGAGGGTTCTGGGAGATTTTCTTCTTCAAAGCCTCTCTTACTGGGTCACATTGTCAACATAGCTGGAGATGGAGGGTAGTCTGTGTTCTATGATCTATATGAAGCTGTTTACCTTCTGTCTTTCTGTTTCTATGCCCCGTTCACGTCCTCACGTCACTGCATACCACTCACACAGAAGCTATGTGCTGCCATACTTCAGGGTCCAGTAGGAAACCGGAGCTCCGCCGTCAGCTGCTGCTTTACTTTAAACCATCTCACGTTTCCTCTGAGCCTCATCCTGAGCTCTTTACTCAACAATAAGCAAGAGTGATTATTGCTTTAAATGTTTTACTTGCTCCTCTACAATGACAGCAGAGTTTCATGACAAGGAACAAGTAATAGAGACCACGGGTCAGAGGTTGCAGCTCACTATCGATAATTATGTGACCTGCGAATGTTCTGATAAAAGATGAAGAAAAGAACTAAAAGATAAAAATTCAGGACCTAAAATCTTTATAGGACTTTATAATTGATCAAATCAAACCTACTAGTATCAATAATTAACAAGGTTCAGGACCAGAACATTAAATATATGTGGAATAAGACATTCATGCATAAATTAGAATTAAATTTCACCAATTTCATATTTTTATTTGTTAAGTTGTCATATATTCACACGTTAATGTGACCAACGTCCTCTGCAGGCCACTGCTGCGGGAGGTAATGGGGACAGTGAGGCACTGGTCCATTAAAACTAAATTCTATAAATAAATGTTATTTTTCATAAAAATACCAAAATGACAGAACGACATATCAAAACTGTGTGACAAAACTTAGAGCGTCTGTTCTTGTTGTTACAGCTGGACAGAAGAGAAAAATATCAGATGCTTCGACATATAAACAAACTCATTAATCCTTTTAAAGTTTGCTACTGTTTTAATTGGAACCTTTTTATTCTTGTTTTAGTGTATTTCTTGTAGACAAATTGTACATTTTTGCTTGCTTAGCTCCCTTGATTTGAACTCAAAGAGTATACTATAGCCTAGCAATGCATTGTATTGCTATTGTAATGTTACCAAAATTGCTGAAGGTTTTTTCTAAATAAAAAAACAACTCATCCTGAAGAAGGAAAAAGAAACACAAAAGCCCCAGAAATGGGTCCACACGAGAGAAATTAAAAACACTTGGGGGGTAAAACTCTTTGAAGGATGTGCCACCAGTTTCCAGCTGTGGGAGAAAAGATTTGTGGTCAAAATGTAGTATTTATTTGCAGACTTGTACATTTCACAGTTCAGTAACATCACCAAGACCAGAATAACCATCTAAATCTGGATAAAGGGGCCAGAAACACTCAGAGAAAGTAAAAGTTGTAGCAGGATCAGACTTAAATCAACAGGAATTATTATACAAAGCGGGATGATGTCAGAAGCTTAAACTGGGCTGGAATCAGGAGTTTGAAGATACTGTAAAATCAAACTCTCTGCTCTTCTGTTCCAGTTCCAACCTCCAGTCTCATATATCCTCTGCTTTGAGGTTTCTCCACCACTGAGGTCTGGCCTGCTTATAACTGTAACAATTAAAAGCCTAGTCCCAATTAAGACGTCCCGGTGTGGCTACATGTTTTGACAAATAAGGGCAGGTCTCAATTAGAGGCCTGGTCTCTCGACGTAAAATCCTCTTTAAGCCCACCGGGTCAACCGCTGGAGCTAAGCTGCTTAGATTGCACATAAAAATATAAAAGTTTTGGCTCATGTCAGCAGGGACACGCTGAAAATCATTTGATCGGTTCCACAATTCTATTGTTAAGTTCATTTTAAAGAAACTATGAGCACCAAAGTCAAATTCAGTCAGACTAACCAGCATGGTAATCGAGACACAAAAAAAGTGGTGACTCACTACATTTGAATGGCTCATAAAGTCCAAATACGTGTCCGTTCCTCAATTATTTATATTCCTTCAGTCAGTAAGTCAGTTTCTCATAAAAAGGAGGTTGGCCCAGAGTGCCGTCTCTCGGAGCTAGATCAAATGAATGATTCTTGATTGAGATGTTAGCCTAACTTCTATAAAATAAAATACTCACACGGGTTTAAAAAAAAAACAATTTGATAGAAGCATATTTGCCTTCTTTGTTGAGCAATGTTTTGTGCAAAAGGATTTAAAGGCCTGTTCCATGCAGATCCATTCAGTGATTGAAGCAAATAAAAGAGCTGGGCTATAAATTGAAGTTTTATGGTACATATTTTTAGAAATTCCAGTGTTAAACAATATTAAAAAGCCATCCAAGGGGAGGAATTAGAGATATTTCTACTGTCAGAGGTGTTGAACCAGAAAGCACTTTATCTTCGGGATGCGTTGTGCGGAGTCTGAGTCGAGACGTGGACATGAAAACAATTCCGCTTGTCCTGATGTTCTGCACGTTCGTGTGCATGAAACTTCATAGATATAAAATAATTTCAATGTCAGAGCTACTTGATTGTAGGTTATTGATGAAATCCCGACTTAAGACTAAACTTCAAAGGTCAGTTTTAGAAATGAGGCTGCAGGGGTTTTCCCGTCACGTGTTCTGTTTTGTGTGAGAGCAGAGCCGAACTGACTGTCAGCAGCAGTGTGTGGTCCTAAAAGGCCTCATTATGGTATGGCGTTGCCGCAGCAACAGCTGCCTGGTTTGACGTCACTGTGTGCGCGCGTGTTGTTCTTAACACATTCTCAGTCTCGGAGCATATGGAGTGAATGCAGACGACCGTGTAGACTCACTGTACATCCAATTAATGCAAATGAATGGTGATATTTTGCAGCAGTGGATAAAAACAAAAAAAAACATCTGCTGGGTTGGTTTTGGGGAAGATAATCCACCAGTTTTACACCTGCTCATTTACAGATGGGGCCGCCATTTGTCATCGTGGTCATGTGAAAACCATGTTTCACGTTTGTAGCAGCGTTTCTATCAATCTGAGAAGTGTTACTTTTTAGTGCTGCCACTTTTATAATGAATGTAGCTGCAGAAGAAGGAAAGCTGCAAGAGTGTAGATTTCTGCCAACACTAAGTCCTCAGGCCATAAATAATTATACATAGCCCTGCATGTATCGTGCACATGAACTACTATTAATATTTTATGAGGATTAGTAATTTGTACCTTCATATTAATAATTCTTGTACTAATTCTTTTAGTTTTCAAGTGCTGCATGTGCAAGCCGTCTCGCACCGTTTATTTCAATTCATGCACTTGTTTAGAAACGTTTTATTCTTAAATATGTAAGTTGAAGAATTACAAGCTTCTGTACATGTCAACAAGATTTGTCTTAAATCATAACTCTTTTCTGACAAGTCATTTCAAAATGTTTACAGAGTTTAAATTGAACAAGACTGTTGGTTGTAGATTTTTAAATGGTTGACATTGTACGTAATCATAAACAAGTGTTTCTTTATTTTACCACGCCCATAACGTGTACTTTGTGTGAGTATTTTGTTCTAAGTATCTTTTAAAAAAACAAATCAGCCTGATGTCAGATAAAAAAATCCGAAAAACACATCGTTTCCAAAAATTGTTTTGCTTCCTGACAGCTGGATAACAAATCAAACTTTCAAATCCAAGTCAGGGTAAAAATAAGAAACAAGTTTAAAAAAATATATATATATATATATATATATATATATATATATATATATATATAAAATATTTTAAAAAGAAAGCACAAAAAACATACTTTATTTCAAGAAACTAAGAAAATAATCCCAATCAATAATCATGTATTACTATATCAGACCATCATCAGATAATCTACCTGCTGCATGTCTGTGTGACTCAGACAGAGGGTGTGTTTTGAATTATTAACCAGGGGCGCTCAGCAAGTGAGGCTGTGTGTGTTCTTTTCATCTCCTGATCGTAATTAGTTATGATGCCCCACCCGTCTGAGGGAGCATTAGAAAGAATAGTTAAGCACTCCCTCTGCAGGCCTGAACTCAGGCTGTGTCCAGGTCTCTGTGGAGAAAGATATACATGGAGGGACGGGTTTCCCTTCAGCTGCTGGCCTGTGGCCGTGACACAATTCATACAGTTTTATTTTATCATCCGACGAGCTGTTGTTCTTCCATCGTTATTGTAATGTGGTTGAGAAATAGTTGGCAAGAAAGAGAGACATGAGAAAAGAAATAGAAAAGAGATACGATTAAAAGAAGAAGAAAAGGAAAAAGCAAACCCAGTTGTCGGAGACTCGGAGTGTCTGTTCCTCCTGAGAGTGGTGGTGGTGGTGTTGTTGTTGTGGTGGCGGAGGAGGTTACCAGCAGGAGGTCACAGCTATTTGTAAAGGTTGAACGCCTGTTAAATAATTCACCACTACACTATCACGCTGCAGAGATGAACTCTGAGTGCCTGCTTTACTCTGCGACTTTCAGACAACTTCATGAACTGAATTTGTAGTGTAGTGGTTTTTCCCAACACTCGAGCTCCACTAACTCATACGGACATAGCAGCCACTAACCGAAGAAAGTGGAACATTTAGAACCAGATAGAGCTGGTGGAGACCAAACCAGAGCTAAAAGGAGAGTAAATATTTGTCTTCCATCAGGTGGACACAAACACAAAAGAGTGCTAATGTTGCTGTGCTAATGAGTCTGCTGGATGTATAAATAGGCCAACACATTCACCATAACGACTTTATATGGCTTGTTATGAGTTCTTCTATCTATTAAGGTAACTTTAAAAGCCTTTTATATGCAAAGTTTATATTTAGGTCACTTTACATGAGGAGAACATCGACACAAAATTCACTCCTGCTGGTTAAAGATGCTTCTCTTGAATAGAAACATGCACAATTTTTAGCATTGTCTCCATAAAGCTGCTCCATTAGCAACCATAACACTAGTAATAATGACGCGTAGATGTATAGAACTATTTTTAAGCACCCAAAAAAGAAAATGAGAGTAAAATGACAGACAGAAGAGCGGTTCAAAGTAGCTTTGAACATGTGAGTAATTTTGAGGTATTTGTAAAACATGGACAGAGAAAGAAAATACTCTTTTGTTTGCTGTGTTTGGGTTTAACAGCAAGTATACTCATTTGGTATCTGACTTGTATTAAAACTCATATTGAGAGTTGGGTATTTTTATAATTTTTCACTACTGATGGCTGAGTTGTTATATTATGAGGAAAAAAATACTTTATTAAGTTTAAATAGACGTCTTTCATATAACAAAATAAGCCAAGTTGAAAACGACAGTAAGAATGTGACCACGTATTCCAGTACTTCACTGTTTTCAATGTGAAGTGGATATAATTCACGTTTCAATCTGGCAGAGAAACAAGGGGTGTGTGTGTGTGTGTGTGTGTGTGTGTGAGGTGTTGTGTGTGTGTGTGTGTGAGGTGCTTTGTGTATCACATCTTCAGGGAGTGATGGGAGGATCAAAGTGTGTCTGGTTTAACAGATGACAGCCAATCACAGCTTAGAGAGAGTTGCCCGAACAGGCTTTCGGTAGTACGCACGCACGCACGCACGCACCTGAGTACACCAGCAAAAATATCAACATAGACCTCCCACACAGTTCATTACAGACACACACGAAGCTACAGTATCGTTAACTTTCATGTCATGCTCAGCTCCTTTATGGTACAGATACTGACCAAGACTCTAGATTAAAAATTTACTTTTTAGTTCAGTGCATTCAACAACAAAAAGGTCACGTCTTCACAGAGTTATAGATATGTGAAATCTGCATTTTTGTGTATATTTCACATATATTTCAGTGTATATTTGTTACTGCTTTGTTTACAAACACTACTGATGTAAACAAACACTGAATCACGAAACATCAATAACTATAAAAAAGTCCGGCTGTTTCTTCAAATATTTTATACATTTTTTAAATTCACTTTAAAACAACGTTTTCTTTTACCTTTTCATCATCTTACAACTGGGGCTGGGCAATAAAACAATAATGATAATTATCGCAATATAATTTCCCTGAATAACAATATAACATATTCAAAATATTGTCAATAAATGTTTGAATTCATTTGAATCACAAACAATCCATTAAGATATTTATTTTGTTGAGGGAAAAAGGGACTGAAAAAATATTTACTGATCATATTTGTTGAAAAAAGATTTGATCATAATTGTTTTGAGTGTTCTAGCTCAGATTTGTGAATTGATCTACTTTTTGACCAAACAATTAACCATCTGTCTTCTTCAATTTTCACTCAGGAGCAAAAATCAGCCTTTAAACCCAAATCATTAAAAGTAAATAATGATTTGACATTTATGATGATAATTATCAATATCGAATGATTTGAAATGCTTTTATTGTGATAACATTTTTGGCCAGATCGCCCAGCCCTACTTTACAATTATGTTTTGTTCATTCTTCTACTTTTTGTTCGCTCCCAGGTCCGTTTCACTCGCTGGGGTTACAGCTGAAAGAATTAGGCTGATTATAAGAATACATCTGAGCAACACATTAAGTTAATGGAATACAGAAATGTAGTTATAGTCAGGTCTACTTGTGCCCTCTTGATATTATAAGACTTTGCATGCACTGCCAGCTGTCCCTCCTGCTGTTGGCAGCTGCAGCTGTGTTGGATTATGTGTTAACTTCTTTGTATTTGTCTAATATTTTAGTTGGCTCTTCCTTTGCCGCTCTGCTGCTACTAGACTTGTACAAGTTAGGTCAGATCCTTTTTATGTGAACACGTTCATGGCTGGATTTGACATACCGAGTTGATAACTTGGCCTGATCACGATAGTTAAGAGTTAGTGAAGCCAGATAACAAAAAAATATCGAAGCAAGGTATGTTGAATTTGCTTCATAGTACACACCTGGTGACATTAGATGCCACTTGACAAAATCAGGAAAGACACCTCACCTTTGACTAACCCAGCGACTTCACATGGGGACAGATAAAACACAAAAACTATGTGCCATTTCCCAAACAAAACGTTTATGCCTTTGCACTTTGGTCTTTTGATTTGGAAGGACTAAAACATTCGGGTACTTCATTGGGTAAATTCATAGTTGTTAGTTGTATTTCAAGCACAAACGTTTGTTGGTCCCAGTTTCTCAAATGTGAGGATTTAATGCTTCTCCTTGTCTTACACGATAATAAACTAAATATGTTTTGGTCGGACAAAAACAAGTCATTTCAAAACGTGTCCTTAGTCATTATTTTCAATCTTTAAGACAAAACTATGAATTCATAATGAAAATAGTTAGTTAATTGCAGCCCTTTACATTTTATAGAAGTTATGGGCCATGTGTTTATTTGTTGTCAAACTGCAGGATCGATCTACTTTAAAAACTGAGGGGGAAGAGAAGAGCCTGTAAGTCTGTTGCTTTTCTCCAATGAGTCTTTAATAGGATGAAGCCGTGTGTGTCTATCAGTAGTTGTGTCAAACCTGCCTCAGGGTATTTTGAATAGATTACAGCTCATTAAATAGCAGACGACTAAGGCAAGCTGGACTGCCTCAAACTGCATGTGTGTGTGTGCGTGTGTGTAATTAACGGTAAGTGCTTTGCCTTGTGTATATGGAGATAAGGTAGACACTTCACCTGTTATTATCTCTGTTGGTTTGAATCTCTTCCTTTTTTCTCTCCACACTGAAAGCTTTCTTTTTCTTTTCTCTACGCTCGAGAAACTGCTGTTTACTGTCAACATGTTGTGTTGGTTCCACGGCTGCACAGCTCGGCTGCTGTTCATAATTACAGTCGAGAGTTTTAAACGGTGACGCCTTTTTTTTGTTTTGCGTGAATTACTGCAAGGTGACCTAATGTTGAATACTGCAAGTAAGAGCACCCAGCTCAGGATTTGGAGGAGCTGGAAGTTTGGATGTATAAAACACTGAATAAGCATTTCATAAATTGGCGGTTGATGCACCAAGACTTGCCTGTTACTTATGAGCAATAAAGCCTGGACACGTGAAAAATATTCTCATAAGACTGTTGGATGCTTATAAACAAAGATATACAAAGAGTGATTTTGAATGTTTAATAGTTTCATAGCTTTTTCTTTTGTAAACAATTTCTATGGCAAAATGTCTTTTTGGGACCAAGAGTGTCACGTGACCTGCAGTTCAGACTTTGACCACAAGGCTGAAAGTGTTGACGGTAGACAGGGGGTCACACACTACACGAGCTGACAACTGCTGTGTCACATGACGGCTGGTCTCCAAACCACGTTTTGTCAAGAAAACACACGGGAAATGGACTTTGATAAAGTATCTATCTAAAAAATGGGGATAATAATTGATTATAATTTATATACTTTAAGTAATCCTTTTTCACTGAAATAACGCAGACTGAGAGGCAAATTCACAAAAAATGGATTGTAGCTCAGATTGCACGATGAATTTTGCATCACTTTTTTGTCCTGGTGAATTTGCCTGAAGTCCGGCGTCGGTGTCATCCAGTGTTTCCACCGCCGCTGCTGAATGAACAAAATGAATGAATAAAATTTCCCACAATCATTAAACTATGCGCTACAAATGTTTTCACTCGCACACTGAGCGAGCACGACAGCACTCAATAATGATAATAATAATCTTTATTTGTAGAGCACTTTTCAAAAACAAGTTACAAAGTGCTTTAACAAGTGTAAAGACAATAATACCCAAGAGACAATAATACAAAAACAATACAAGATAAAAGCACGTAAACATTGAAAAGACTAAAATACACATTTAAGATAAATATAAAATAAGTAAAATACAATAAAAAGGATAAAATAAACTCCTATAAAAGTATGTTTTAAGAAGGGACTTAAAAGAGTTCACTGACTCAGCCGACCTGATTTCCTCGGGCAGGCTGTTCCAGAGCCTCGGGGCCCTGACAGCAAACGCTCTGTCCCCTTTAGTTTTCAGTCGAGA
>NC_060158.1:261534-298200 GCF_021292245.1 Micropterus dolomieu | reverse complement strand
TTTCAGTCGAGACTCTGGAACAGACAACAGACCTCTGCCCGAGGATCTCAAGGTACGTGCTGGTGCCTATGGGACTAAAAGGTCAGAAATATAACAAGGCGAAAGGCCATGAAGAGCTTTAAAAGTGATCAATAAAATTTTAAAGTCAATTCTAAAACATACTGGGAGCCAGTGTAATGAAGCTAAAATATAATATAAAAGTGGTTTTGGAAAAGAAAGGATGGAGGTGACTGGAGGAGCTGAGGTTAGTAAAGCTAATTAGTGATGCAAACTCGTCCTTTCAAGCTTATGAGGAGACATTTCTTTTTGGATTTTAATGTGCAAATAAAATGCACCTCAGAAGGGAGGAGGTTTCTCATGTTGCCTATTTGTTATATTAATGTCTACAGATAAATGTCAGAAGCTGTAAAATGAAGACATAAAAGGCAAACATGAACAGTCGTAGCTATAATGATTCTGAGGTCATATTAACAGGGTTTTCCTGCCGTTAAGGCTTAGGGCTGATGCCCAAAACATGCTGTGCCATCATCATCATTCTCCAGATCTAAAGGTTGTAGTTCCTCCAGTAGACTGATCTTTGGGTGTTGGTCATTTATTATCTGCTCTAGCTTTTCCAACTATTTGTTCAGCAATATGGTGAAAATAATGTCCCAATATGATGTGATATTACATATTTTTCATTGGAAAACATTGCATTTTGTTGGGGGAGCACCCCCAAACCTCCCGACCAACACCAAAACATTCATCTAAAGCTTACATTAAACTGGGTTTTAAGCTATTCTAATGTGCGTCGCATGCTCATGGACACAAGAGCAATGTTGCTGAGACATGTTGTGTTGGGGTTTTATATTCAGACAAAACTTTTGCCTCACCTCCGCTGCTACAACTCCATCCTAGGGGAAACACATCAGTCATCCATCAGAATTTAATAAGGGTTCTTAAATAAAACATCGCTTCTGTGCATTCAGTTGGAAATAGTTAAGGGCCAGTGTCTATAGTGCCACTCAAATATCTTATGTAACCTGTAAAATGTGATAAAACAGGCAGCATATGCAGAACGTAGCTAGCAGAAGGAAGACACCCTGACTGGTCTCATGACACCTGTGCAGGGAATTTGAACCTGGCTTTCCAGACCACAATGCGACCGGCACCTAATAAGCCTTGTAACTCAAACTGGACTTCCTGGATCCCTCCAAGACGGCTACTTGCGTTGTTCTAACACAAGGTTGTTATCGATCTGACTGCCACTGTGGTTGCGTATCTAGGAGCTTGTATCTCTGAGTATTGTTTTTATTTTTCTACTGTCGGTCAGTCTTAACACCTGATGTACTTGGGTGGGCTTTAACATACTTGAGTAGGCTGCCCAAGTACAGCCTATGTGTGGAAAACACTTCTGCTTATCATTTTAATTGCTTTGCAGTGTGCCCTGTTTCCCAGACAGCAAGACACTGAGACTGCAGCAATCCAAGCAGCATCAGCGTCTTTGCAGGCGAGGTCGAACTCTGAGGTGACACGAGCTGTTAGCATTCAGATGCAGCTCCCTGACAGTCACACGCAGAGGGCTGTGGGTGGACGCCGTCAGCCTGCCAACATTTTCAGACTACAGATTAGCGGGGAAATAAGAGCGCTTGGGGGGGCTGGCAGCAGCTCGGGTCAAACAAATCAAACGCGCTCTTTACTTTGTTTTAGTCTCTGTTCAAAGAGTGTGTGTGTTGGCTGAAATTCGTCAAGGCTGCGGACGATATCGTTACGTTGTTTTAAAGTGTTGGGATTAAAGAGCGTCTGATATCAGCGGGATCCTGTTTCTGCATTCCAGTTTCTCTGTAGATGGAGACGTGTTTCCACTCATCCTGTGTGTGCGGTCAGCCTTCAGAGTGTGTGTGTGTGTGTGTGTGTGTGTGTGAGGGAGTAACAGTGTGTTAAAGGCCTGATGGCTGGGAGGCTGAGCTGTTCAGTCGCTCGTTCTGTTTTCTCAGCTGTCAGAGGAGGAGAAATAACTGAAGTGTTCATCTCGGTCCATGAGTATCTGCCCAGATATTCCCCCTGAGCTCCACAGAGGCTCATAAATTTGCCACCTTGTGTGTACAGGTTCAAGGAATCATGGCGGAGATAACGGGACAAGCGATACTGCGGTGTGTCTGTGCAGCCGTGTGCGAGATGTTCAAATACAGTTTACAACACATCTGCTGATTTTCTCTGTTTTATGTGTTTTTAATGATCTTAACTGATCTTTTATCAGCATAACAATTTATTTATTGAGAAAATAAGGTTGGTACTCAAAATAAGTTTTTGTTACTTTAGCCCCATTTTTTCCATAGTAGGCGCTACTGTTCTTGGGGTGTATCTGAGAATTTAGAGGACAAACCTCATAATATTTTGAGAAGTATTATATATATTATTATTATTATTATTATTATTATATGTAATATTAGGACACCTTTTCCCCTAAATGTGCAACTTAATTGTTGCAATATTATAATTTGCTCCTCAAATTTATGACTATGGCTACGTTGGGAACGACGAGTTTTTCTCCCCCCACATAATATCAATAAAATATACTATATTTTATGAAAAATCAACAAACTACCGCACACTGATCTGACTTTACGCAACGCGTTTCGCCCATTGCTTCTCCAGGCTCACACAGTTGTGACACACATCTACATTTTGATGCGTAAAGTCAGATCAGTAGTTTGTTTGTTGATTTTTCATAGACTTATCCTGCTATCTACCAGCACCTGATTGTTGTTGCTCTGCTAGGGGAATTTCTTGTTTCAATACTATACTTTATTTTTACACATTTGTTTCCTAGTTTTAAAATGCTTCCTTTTAAAAATGCCTAAAAAACATAACGTGTATAAATGCATTTGATAATTTAAACTCTATCCTGAAATCTATTGTAATTGTCAAATAACTTAACAGATTCACGGTTCATTTAGTCGAGGTCGCAGCAGCTGACAGGACTGCAGCTGTCTTACTGCTGATGATTGACAGTAATCGCTGTCCACGGCAACCCCACTGTCCCACCAGGATACCAGTTATAACAGTAACAGGTCAACAGATATGTAGAAAAATGTGCAAAATGAATGAAACTGTCCACTGAAACTGATTGCAGAGGCTCTGAAATCAGACATTCATTCATAAAATGCAGCAACAAAGACTTTTAAAGCAGGTGATCCTAAAATGCTGCTGTTCATTGTCGATCGTCCATCATATAAGAGGTGGGGCGACTCTCACCGACTGACACATGATAGTAAAATCCCAACAGCAGCAAACTGATAAATCAGTCGAACTCCAGGACGTAATCAGAGAGGGGAGATATTCCCAGGACGCCTATTTAAAGAATCCTAAGACTCTACTGTAAACGCCCACTCCCACACACACACACACCCCTGCAGAAGGCATCCTACGACTGCAGCCTCCACTGCCAGGCATCTCTGGACCGCTCCCCTCCCCGGTTTGGTGTGTGGCATTCCAGGACTGTACGACCCCGTCGACCCCTGAGGAGCTGCAAGGAATTCTGTTTACTCGCCAAAAAAACTCCCACCTCCCATGTACTGTAACCAGGTTAAAGGAGAACGCCAACACGTTTCTACATTATGACTGTGTGTGACGGGGATGTAAAGTTTGGCACTGATGTTGACCCCTTTTTTTGCCTTTCGCATTCACCCACAAATGCTGCAATGTAAACTGTATTTTGTATATAAATATGAAAATATGTGCTTTAACATTTTAATACTTATATTACGTGTATTTAAAATCGTATAAAAAAAGTTACCTAATCAGTATGTTATAATCTTATTCCAATTATTATTATCTTGAGTGTGCCGCCCCCCATTTTTAACTACACATGCTGAAAATGTGGTCATGTGACAAATAAATCTTTCTATCTTTGAACCTTGAATGCAGCCTGAGAGGTCAAACCCAGGGCAAAGAAAGGTCGACATAGAACTCTCCTCTGCTCGTAAATCTTATTGCTGTGAGTGTACAGTAATAACTGAAGCAGACTGATATTAGTATCGTATTAGGTTGTCGAGATGCCTAAAGAATCTCTTTCTTTGCATTGTGACGTAGTTCATGTGAAGCGTAAGTTGGCTTGCAGCTTCTAACATTTAGTCGACTCTCTTTGTATCCAGCTGAGCTCAATGTGACCTTTCTGACATGTTGCTAATTAGCTGTAATTCAGTGTTTCGTGCCTCGGCATTAAAGAGATTGACGGCAGCGGCACGACGACACTTCTGCTGCTTGTTGACATGTGAGACGCACTGAAGTGGTAAAGTGACCTTGGCTATATAGAAAGAGAGAGAGAGAGATGCTGACTGATGCAACCGCCAGGCAACACCATGCAGCTGATTTAACATCGACCATTACCCTCTTGCTGTTCAGCCAATCAGACTTGTACGGACTGTGACATCAAAAGCTTTTGTAACTTCTTCTTCTTCGTGAGTTTTGTGCTGCTTTTCAACAGAGTTGCAGTGACGATGATGTCACGGCGAGATGGAAATCACACCTGACATTAAAGCTCTGCCCTCACAGTGATGTAACTGACAGGCAACGTAGGAAAAGAGAGTGCAAAGGGAAGTATGAGTAGATTTATTTAGTTGAAGGTATCACAAATTTCTTTCTCTAGATCCATCGCATCTAAATAAAATCCATCACTGACATTGAGACAACTTCAGCTAATTAAAAAAGGATCTAAGGTGTCACCTGTTAATGAACCGTTGTGTTCCCTTTTAGGTATAAACAAAAGAAGAAGAACAGGTTAGTTACCATTAGCAGTAACAGATGCTTGAGCTGCCAGAGCCACTATATCTGAACCGAAAGAAAGAAGTTCTACAGAAACTGAAAATGCATCAAGAAGCAGGCAAAGAAAGATGAAGAAGTCCTGCTGTTTAGAGTGAGACATGTAGCGCAGGAACCAGATTAAAGGAACCACTGAGCGGCAATATCGTTCATCCTCTGGCCTTTCTGTCTTCATCTGCTACTTTCTAACCATGATTTCATCCCTTCTTCTCTCCTCTGGGCCTCCTTCGTCATCTTCTACTACTCTTCTTCCCTCATGCTCCAGTTCTCAAAAATAGCTCTCCAGTCGTAACCTCCCTGTAGCAACAAGACAAGAAATATAGCCCCATACTACAGGGCTGTGATTTACTGCCTGTCCTGCTGGGTCACTGTGTGTGTGTGGGTCTTCAGCTGCTCCGGTTCCTCAGCCCAGCTCCACCAGCGTTTGTGTTCACATCCCAGTCGGATGAAGGGAGTCTAAGATTCCAGGTCACTACTGTTCACTGTAAAGCTCAAACGCCACGCTGACGCAGCTGACACCATCAGCTGGATAATGGCATCCAGAGCTGCGAGATCCCCTCGATCCGCAGCGAGGTTACCGTCTCGGAAAGAATCGGTCAGGATACTCTGTGCGGGTTTTAAATTAAGGTTACATTCGGTCTCTGGATGTCTGCTGGATTGTACTTGCTGCCCTGCCGGAGGCCTGTTATTCCAGCTTCTTTTCTGTAGTTTAAGCTTAAACCTACTGATGCAACAGTTTTCAAGTTTTATATGATTACACGTCAAGAATTTGAGAAACTATTCACTTACAGGAAGCCAGAAGAAAGTCAAATTATTCCAAATCCTTGTATCCGCTTGTGCAGGTTTAGCTCAGGCTGTAGGCCTGCTGTTTGGGACTCGTGTTAAGAAGGTTGTAAGATCGATTCCAAATAACTCCCTTGTTAAACAAATTGATTAAGGACACTTTTGCACATGCTCACAATAAAGCATGTGCTGCAGTTTGTGTGCGCTGAGGAAATTCAGGGGAATCCAATCACACGTTTACTGACGGCTTTTTCAGAGGTGTGTCAAGCAGGACAGAGACTCTTCTGAATGTCCTTCAGAACTCTTCAAATGAAAAGCTCTTAATAAACTCAACATAAAGCTTTGCTGCTTGTTCTGGCGCTTTTATTTTGGTGATTTTGTCAGTAACTGTAGCCGTCATGACTCAGATCTATTTCAGCACCAGCGCTATCAATTTATTTTATTTTCTGACTAATGCCTTAGTGTGTCAGAGGGAGATGAGTGAAGTCCGATAAATGTCAGCCTCAGTTGGGGCTGAAGTTTGAAAATGAAAATGAAGTTAGGAAGAAGTGAGTTCACCAGACCTCTGTGGCCCGCTGCTCATCTCTGCTGCAGGCTCCAGGCTACATTAGCCACTTGTAGCATAACACCCTAATCTCCCATCAAACTGTCGCCGGTCAAGTTGTGGGTAATGAAAAATGACGAAAGGGAGGATATCTCTGGTGCTGCTTCTTGATTTATTAAAATTTTTTATTTAAAACCGTCACTTGTGAGTCTGATAATGTTAGTAGGGGCATTGCTAAATCAGTGGAGTTCAATTTTTATAGTGTGTTCAGGAGGAGCAAAAGCAGTGCAATTGGATGTAAGTCAATGGAAGCATGTCAGAAGTCACACGTACTTAGACAAAAACGTGAGTTGACGGTCTGTTTGCTGTTTGTGGTTAATAAACACAGACTGCAAAAACACTCCAAAGGTATCTGTATCGCGACACATTTAAATATTCATGTGGGAGCTGCTGACTGCTGGACAAAGACATAAGAGTCAGTGAGATACCGTCTCAAATGCATCATCAACTGTCAAAAACTCTGTGTAATATTATCCTGTACTGATGTTGCAGCAAGAAGAAGTGTGTCACTATAAGTGACTCAGCATGAAATCTATAGCAGCAGTTCAAGTAATGAGGAGGTAATCAACACGCTGGCGAATGCATGTACAGCCCGAAATAACAATGGGAACTGTTTTGTTGAACATGATTACTCATAAGAACTAAGAATGTCACCACAATGGAAATATGGTCCTCAAGGTGACGCGATATAGACTCAAAACTGTTTGTGGTGTTGGTTGATCAGAAGTTCATCACTTGGAAGACGGGGATATAGCTCTAGCACTTTTTCTAAATTTCTCTCCATACATTATAGTCTATTTAACCGTTGTTTATCCAAGGAAGACTAAGCAGAGCGCACCTTGTCTTTTCCATTTCTGTTCTGCTTTACATTCATACATTTACACAGTGTTTCCCACAGGTTGAGATGTTAAATTCTGTGGTAGCTTATGTTTATTTTATGATAAATTAATATAAATGATTCTGTCATGTTGTTTACTGACTTTTTAAAACTTTAAAACTAAAAGACCTTTTTATAGCTCCCCAATATCAATACACTTCACATTTTATTTCTTTTTAACACTCTTTCTGATTTGTCTTTGACTCATCGCTTGTTCCTGCATGGTGCTGTGATCACGACTTCCTCTGAGGGCTTGAACGGGTCATGTTTGGTCTCACATGCAGATGAGCTGCTGTGGAGCCTCGAGGCTCAGGGTGAACCGGCTGCAGGTCAGACAGAGACGCTGCTCTGTCCCACTGAATTGGGTCAGCTGGGTCTCAATGCCAGTCATTACACCCACATACTCACCAACACACAAACACACATACATATACACTCAGGCCTAGTGTGAGAAGTCCACAGTCGGTTCAATTAGCTGAATTGACCAGGAACTAATTGACTGACTGTGGCCCTGCAGGAACAGGACTAGCCGACTAATACTATGAAACTAAAAAACACCCAACCTAAAACCAACCCAGTGTCCTTTCTCCAGTTTTTGTATTTAACTGCAAAATAAATAGTTTCCAGATTCCAAAGCACATTTAGTTGTACAATTTTAATAAAAGCGCTAAACGTTTCAAAACATTTTACTGATTTGTTAACTTGAACAAACGCTAATTTTTATGAATGTGAGCTTGTTTGCTGGGAGAGCTATTTTGACTTAAGCCTAGTTCACACTACACGATTTTAAGCCCGATTTGCCGGTCGGTGAGTTTGGCAACCATCGGGCTGTGATCAGGGGTAAATCAGCAATTGATTGGCAGTCGGCAGTCGTTACGTGTGAACTACTCAATGACGCATCAAAACTGCTCCCTGACGCATCGCTGACACATCGCAGACGTCAGCCAGATATCTAACACCCCAAATATCTGGAGGAGTCGGCCGACTCGACATCCACATCCAGCCAATGAGAGCAGGCAGCTATCTTTTCTCTGCAAAACACTTTTTACTCGACTCGAGCTCTCTCTGTAGCTCAGACAATCCCTGTTACCTGCGTGTGCAAATCCATTCTTTCACCTGTATCCATTGTATTTATAATTGCTGTCTTCATTATAACAAACAACAGCTGTTTCGTGTGTAGTGTCACATTTCACGTGTGTTTTCTTGACAAAAAGTGGGTTGGAGACCAGCATCGGGTGACAGCCGTTGTCAGCTCGTGTAGTGTGTGACCCCCTGTCTACTATCAGTCACGTAGTGTGAACGCCACAGCGACCTCAACTCCCGTCTTGTGTCAGCAAGTTGTGTAGTCTGAACGGCACGGCTGATTCACAAGGAGGCGAGGATGAACACCAGTGTGCCACTTTTTGGTCTAACTGTAAAAAAATCATGGCATCATGTAAAAATAAAGTCAACCTCTTGAAGGGAGAAGTGATGAGAGGTTCATCAGACACAGGGACACACACTTCATAATTACATTCACTGCCACTAAGTTTCGCACTAAAGCTCAAGCATCTCATACCAAAACAAATGAGCATTACGGCCCACCAGACTCCATTGAGGAAAAGCAGTATTTTTACCTGGCAGATCATTGTAAAACACGCTTCATTAAAACTGGACAGAAACTAAATAAAACTCACTTAAACCATCGTTGTTAGTCTTTCCACTGTCCCAACAACCACCATCTCTGGGGTTTAGTCAAAATAAACCCATAGTTCACGGAAACTTTCTGGCTCTGTGCCTCAGCTGACAGCCGCTGAATCAGGCTGCAATGGCTTCAACGTCATCCTTGGGGACTAATGCGCGTGTCAAAGTAGCATAAAAGTGCAACACGACTACATTGTGGAGTGTAGTCGTGTTGCATGAGAGACCTCAGTAGGTTAAACAGTAAGATCCTTTTTGTGTAACCAGAAACAGCCGTTATTTCACTTTTGCTCGCCACTAGACTCTGTTGCACCCAGATGTGCCAAGATCTTTGTCTTTGCATTTTGCAAGTTCAGTTTGATTTTTGACTTTGGCCCACAGTTTGCCCTGTCAGTGACCAAAATGACACCAACTAAAATCAATCATGATTGAAACCATTCACGACAAATATTCTGAACGTGTTGCAGTTAGAGACCCTTCTCCCTTCTCCTCCTGCCAGATTCTGCGATTTATACTAAAATGAAGTGCAGCTTCGTGTATTTAAGAAAGACTTGTACAGGCAGCTTCTTGGCAGAGGGAGGAATACCATCATGTTGAGTCAGATCAGATTACTTTTACACTTTACTCAGCAATTCTGTTGAAATTATCATCTTCCCTTTGTTCTACTCTTGCTCAGTTTAAAGGTCGAATTTCCAAGCTTGGAGCCACCACATACACGGAAACAGTCAGGGGAGAGGCCTAACATTGGTAGTGTAGCCAAATCATCATGAATCATGCCAGTCTGGGAAATCCATTTTCTCCTCGTCAGCTACAGTAGCCCGAAATAAGTGCACATTTCCTGAACTGTGTCCATCTTTGGTCTTTTTAATGTCCTGCAACTTTAAATTGTGTAGAAACTATGCCAGCTTCAGAGCATGTTTGACTCATACACACCTTAGAAGCCAAGTTCATTTGGATGTCTGCTTTTCAACTTTTACTGTATTTTTTGTAGAGAACTATTTTCCAGAGAGCAGTTTCTTGCCCCTAGGAGCATAAACACAGCCATCCTAAATGATATCTGCCTCTAAAATCACACAGCAGCTCTGTGGAGACTGTGAAATGATGTATTTCACATTGCCCAGCTGACTGATGGAAATTTAGCCAGCCTGACAGAAGTATAACACCTTGTTTCTCAAAAGGGGCGCAGCAGAGTGGAGGAGACTAGGTGAGAAGAGAGGAGGTAACACCTCGTCTGGAGGTGAGAAGAGGGATCGAAGAGGAAGGAAAAGGACAAGGGACAGAGCGAAGCAAAAAGAGGAGAGAGTAGACAGAGTAGAGGAAAGCGGGGGATGATGTGTGAAGAGAGAGAAGTGGGAATGGTGACAGAGAGAGATGGTGTGAAGGAGGACTACAGGAAAACAGAAGAGATGGTGTTTGGAGTGAGAAAAGACTATGCCCAGAAGAAACGGTATAAAACTCTGACCTGGATGACTGAGAATCTTCATAGACAAAACTCAGAACAGCCGAGCCCCAAAGATATCTGTCCTGAAACTTTAAGGAAAACCTCAACATTTGCTTGAGGATTTTAGAAGAGAAAGAGACGCCATGATGCCTTTAAAAAGATTTAGACCTTGCGCTCTGTATTGACACCAGTGAATGCAATGAGAGCGCTCATGGAAGAAATCAAGTCCACAACTTCACTTGACCTGACAGTTGACAGGGCTGAAGGCCAACAAAAGATTTTCACGTGACATTAAATGATTCATCAATCCATGATCTTCCTCAGCCTCGGTCGACGAGTTGGAAAAAGTGCAACATCGTCAACTAGAGCCGGCGGACGCAAGAGGTTAACAGGAGTCCCGCTGTAGATAGAAGGTTTTGATTTATACTTAAACATCAGATTTCACCAACATTAAACAGATAAATCCAACGTGATCCGGCCGTGCTTTCACAATATTTCCAAGAGTGACAATTATTTATTATTTACTTTGTGATAAGAGTGAGGCGGGGAGGTCGTAGTATTGATAGGGATTCATTCTCTGCGATAAAGAGAGAGAGCTGAAGGTTTACAGAGGAGATGGTTTTGTAAGATAAGCTTCATGTTGTCTTCACTCTGAACTATCGGCATCAGAAACTTGAAGAAAACACAAGCGGCTGGTAAAAATGCTCAAGTAAAAGTTCTGATTTCACAATTTAACTTGAGTTAAACTAAACTATTATCTGCAAAAGGTAATTAAAATACTACTTTCCCCCCTGTAATGATAATTGTGATGCTTTAATGCTTAAACAGAATTTTGCTGTTATAGATGCTTAAGGTTTTAATTACTATACACAGTAAAGTACTGGTTCTTCATCTGAAACGTGAAAAGGGGCCACTAATAGACACATGGGGTAACAAGCCGAAAACAACTGAAACAATGGTTAATCTTTAACAGTGTGTTGTAAAAAATGTTGTATTTTAAAAGCTTATAATAGATTTTAAAGATATTAAAAGTAACTTTTCACTACATTTGTGTGACAGCTAGTTGAGTAAAAAGTACAGTATTCCCATCTTCCTTGTAACAAAGAAGTATAAATTAGCATGAAATGGATGCACTCAGGTAAAGTACCTTAAAGTACTATACTGGAGTAAAATGTACTTGCAACATTGTGGTTCTTGTTGCCTCTCTCTGTCTCTGCCAGAGCCCTTAATGCACAATTATAAATCTAGCTTAAGCCTTTACCTTGGGCTGCAAATCAATAAACGTGCAGCAGAGATTAAACTGCAATATCCAACAAGGAAGTAATATATCACCGCAATGATGGAGAGCGATTTTGGCATTTTACCTTTTTATTATTATTTATTTTTTAGCTCAGGCATTTTAGCCTAGCCATTTTCTGTCCTTTATAGTGTCAACATAAACATCTCAACAGCTGGTCTTTGAGTCCTTTACCAACAAGTCTATAAATGATCCATCCAGTCCACATAAACAGTCATACTATATCAAATAATTCTTAATTTTTAACATAACATGATACGTTTGTGCTGTGAGGAAGTGTAACTCTCACCTTATTAGCTGAAGAGACGAGAGGACAGGAAAGGAGAGACTGGGTGAGAGGAAGATGAAGAGGAGAAAGGAAGGAGGACATGTGGAAAGAGGGAAGAGCGGAGGAGAGAAAGAGGTGTCAGTGGTGCAATGCAGTGCTCACTACTCCACCCCAGACCCACACACACTCGGTTGTATACTATACGTGTGGGGACCCTTCATTGATATTATACACTCTGCAGCCTAAAAAAGTTAACCTTAAAGAGTAACTGAGTACACATGTACTGATATAAGAGATAGATAAAATAGAGAAAGTATAAGATGCAAAATCAAAAACTGTTGCATTATGTGAGGGTGGATTTGGTATAAAATTTATGTCCAAATTCAAAAGGCGCATGTGGTTATTGAAGGTCTTCATGAGTGTATTAACACAAACATTGGCGTGTTTGAGGTGTTTTTGGATCTCCAGGCTGACAGGCTGAGGTCTAGTGAACTTTCCCCCAGGAGGGAGTGTTCTGTCTGGGGGGTTGGGGATGACGACCATCTGGTCCCTTCGGGTGCCTGTGGAGCTTCTGCTGCACTAAGAATTAGCTCTCAAACAGGCTAGTTTCCACCCTGCTGGAGCGTCCTTGAGCAAGGGACACACACAGATGACCTCTGACCTCTCTGTTAATGTTGAGGAGTGGCAAAATGAAACTGTCTAATTATCTGGTCTTCTCTTACGTCAACAGATGGTTATCAAAACGTCTTTGGGCTGGTCTGTTCGTCCGTGGTCGTCTTATTTGCATGCAGCCAAAATCTCAGGTAGCGTTGATCAGGTTTTGACACAAGTTGCGGAGACAATAAATCTCCCTGGCATGTTCCAGCATGGCAGGACAGCTGCCTCTAAAACCAAAATGCTTGTGCAATATATGGCTCCGGGGATATGAAAGTGGCAGCGACGCTGGTGGAGAACAGCAGTGAGATGAAATATATTTATAATAAGTAACTTATTTTGCATTTGACTGACTATTCATCCGAGTGGCTTAATTAATGAGGGGTGTTCACCTTCGCTTCTCACCGGTGTAACTTACCCAGATCTCCTGATCATTAATGACAGAATAAAGAATGCTTCTGCTTATTTTATATAGACTGATGCCCAAGCTGGTTGTAATTATTTGCACAAATGCTGCATCACAAGTCCCTTGCTGGAAGTCCAGCGTTCAATAGGGAGATTGATGGTCATGAGGAGGTGGTTATCAGAGGCTTTTTTCCCTCTCGTTTGCAGTGATGAATAAGAAAATGAATCAAAACACATTTCTAATCCATCTTCCGCTGCTGCAGCCTGTACGTTTGTGTGAATCTCTTCTGTGAAAATGTTGCTCTTACCGACCTTGTCAGATTAAAAAGTGGCGCCGGGGGCTTATTCAGAAATGTCAGAAAAGTAATTTCAACATTTCATATGTACATGTTCTGGTTGGTTGTGTGAGTTTGCTGATGGATTTTAGTCCAATGAAGGCAACCTAAAGTTTGTCTGTTTTTTTTCAGGAGGGACCAGGGACATCGGTTCAGCCCTCACCAGGATGTGCATGAGGCACCGCAGCATCGAGGCCAAACTCCGCCAGTTTTCCATGTGAGTATCTGTGTGTGTGTGTGTGTGTGTGTGTGTGTGTGTGTATGTGTGTGTGTGCTGAACAGGTGTCTCCTCCCAGATCTCCATGGCAACCTGCTCCTCCTCCTTCCTCCTGCTGCTCTAAACACATTATTATGGCAAAAAATAACTGTCCTGATCAATTTTATTATTTATTTATGTGTTTCCATTATGGGTTTTAATCATTTGGAGGATAAAATTCTTTTTAATTTTGCGAAAACCCCTTCATCCTTCTCTTTGTGCCTTCCATTTTCACCTCATCTGCTGCCTCGTGAGGTTTTTTTATGCTCCTTATTGACTCATCTTGAAACTCATTTTCTGAGTCCTCCACGTCTCTCTTTCCACCTCCTGCTGCCGCATCCTTTTATCTACCTCATCTTACCCCCCTCAAGAGCTTGAAAACCTCACCCTGTCCTCCTCCTCCTCTGTCTTTCTTCTCTTCCTCCTGACCCAACTACTTTCTGCTCTTCTTTATCTCCCCCTCTCTGCATGAGTCCATTAACTCTCTCAGTATGGAGGGAAAGAGTCAGCCAGACTGAAATGAAAGGGTGAGACCTCCAGCGGAGTCAGTAAACAGAGATACAGTATAGCTGGACACATCTACGCATACAAACATCCATCCACTTTCCAGCACACACTGTATCCCAGACGCCCTTCACGCCGGCGTCGTCCTCCAGCTCCTCCTTGGGGATCCGTGGGCGTTCCCAGGCTAGTGGGATATAAAATCCCTCCGTTCTCCTCTTGGGATCACAATCCACAACACCAGCCTGAATCCAGTATGAAAAGAGATTTGGGCGCAATAATCTTATCCCATGTAGGTGTCATAGCAGAAGACGACCGACAGAGATTCACCTCTGTGCGTCAACAAACATGTGTTAAAGCATTTGTGTTTGCAGACACCTGCTGTAGTGCAGAACTGCGTGCGTGTCTGCTGTCTGCGTCCATTTTTAGACCGTATGTGGCGCTTCGGGGTCTAAGGTCACCTCAAGAGACCCCGACAGAATGTCACGCTGTGATTGGTTGGGTTTGGTGGAATTTAAGACATCATGATCATCTAATCTGACATAGTCGATTATTTTATTTGATCAAAAGAAAGTTAAAAGCTGACAATTTTGATAATAGATTAATCATTTGAGTAAATTATCAAGGAAAAATGGCGAAAATTTGCTTGTTCAAGGGATGAGTCTCAGTTTTTCTCTTTTTTTTTTTTTTTTTATTGCAAGCTGAATATCTTTGGTTTTTGGACTGTTAATTGGACAAACAAGACATTTGAAGAGGTCGACTTGGGCGCTCGGAAACGGAAATGGGCATTTTTAGAGACCCAAACAATTAATCGAGAAAATAATCTCCATATTAATCAATAATGAAAATAATTGTTAGTTGCTAATTAGTGACCCATCTTGCAAGAACTGTTTTGTCTGATCCTTGTATAAAGGTCAGCGCAGACACCCTGAGAAGGAATCTTATTGTGACTGCGTGTACTTGATCTGCAATCAGTCTTTCTGTTACTAAGGAGAGTTCAGGACTACAAGTGAGGTTTCTCTGCTGGTTTATCTTTCGGGGTTTAGCGTCTTTTCAGGAAACGATTAAAATTTATATTAGAAATCAGAGTATATCAACATTTTTAGTAAGAGACTCTTTACATACTTTCAAATAGTAACTTTTATCCCTGATGTTGTTTTAACAGTTCTGTCGGTAAGGAACCCCCCCACACACACACACACACACACATTTCCATTGCTTAAGGGAACATTGCATTTGTTCATATTAATTCCCTTAAGACTTTCATGCATGTCTAACCGCAACCCTTACTGTAACGCTAACCATAAACCAAGTCTCAAATGTTTGACTTCTGTCCCCAGAAGGGACCGCTCTAACAGTGTGTGTGTGTGTGTGTGTGTGTGTGTGTGTGTGTGTGTGTTCGCAGGGTGTTTCTGGACTGTCTGATCAACCCACTACAGGAGCAGATGGAGGAGTGGAAGAGAGTAGCCAACACTCTGGACAAAGACCACGCCAAAGGTACACAAACGTAGAAACACACCTACACTGCCACACAATGACAGAGAGTAGGAACTGCATACACAGTGAAGTTTAGAAAAGAGGGTTTGAAGTTTAAAAGCTCTTTTAAGCTGTTTAACAAACTCAATTACTAAGATGTTGGAGCCTCGGAAATGTATTTTTAAATTTTGTCGTGGGTAAATTAGTTTTGGTTAAGGCTATCTCACCAGCTAGCCTTAACCAGCAGTCTTTGCAGTCTGGTTAGTACATCTTTTTCTCATTCTTATGAATTTTACATGCCGTTATTTTTTTCCTCCACATAATTTCTGCGGTAATATTTTTAACAAGACGTGGGTCTATTTATGTGCCCATGAAGTTCCTCTGCATGCTTCACACGGTGTGTTCATCCGTCTGTATTTGTGTGTTTGTCTACAGAGTACAAGAAGGCCCGTCAGGAGATCAAGAAGAGGTCTTCAGACACTCTGAAGCTGCAGAAAAAAGCTAAGAAAGGTTTGTAATCTCTGGCCTGTCACTTTAATTCAAAATTATTATCAAGCTTTTTAATTTAGGCCTGACTCCTTAATGTGGGAGGAAAAAACAAATAGCTTCAAATTCCCACTGATGTTTGTAATAACACACTCTTTTAAATGAGTTGGAAGATGGGAATGGTTTGGTATGAGTCAGGCAGAATGAAATGACAGTGGTATTCATGATAATTAAATCACAAGTGGTACTTGCGTAATGTGACTTTATGAAGAGGACTCTATAAAGAGATGTGAGGATTAAAAAGTTAATTTCATGTTTTTCTTTTTCCTACACTCTGCCTCCTTCCCGTCCTGTGGTGTCCCATCATGCTCTGCTCTGTCCAGCTGATGTATTTGGTAAGTTATTTTACTATAGCAATAATATATGAAAGAGGGCATTTCTAACTCTGACTGGTTTTGACATTAATGCAGCAGGCGGTGAGATGAGCAGATTAGTTTCAACCTACCACTCTGTGTGTGAGAAGGTCTGCACACACTCCTGACACCTTCAGCGCTCTGACACACACATCTGCTTTTTCCTAATCATATCCAGGCCACTTGGGTCGGCTGAAATATGTTCCCACGTTGTTTAGATGTTTGTGTGTCTCCAAAAACCCGAAGCCTGAACACAACAAACAGCAGAGTCACACTAAACAAGAGTCTTCAAAGAAAAGACTGCTCGTTTTGTAAAACACGACACAACGTGACACAATCCAACACATCAGGGTAACTGAGGCGCGACAAAACTATTTGGATAACACTAGCTGATACAGCCCGAACAATCATCACAAATACAAAAGTCATTTTGCGATTTTTCTGGACAATATTGCGATTCGATTATAATGGAGCAAATAGTACTATGAGTCTACTTGCTAGATTATCAAGGAAACTGCGCAAAATACTGACATTTTGAAATGTGTTTTTCTCAACTTGAACAAAGTTAAACGATAAACAGTAATTCTAATAATAACAAGTAGAACGGATGTAAAACAGAAAAAGGAGGCGGCGCCCTGGCGTCGTGACTAAATCTACATCTGTCCACTGCAGACTATCCACAACCTGGAGGAGGAACTAGTATACATGAGTGCAGTAGTATAATATTATAACATTAAATAAAGAGTATAATGTTCAGTTAAAAGTATACTGTTAGTAGCCTAAAACAATAATATATTAATTACTATATTCATTATAATTTCATATAATGGTATATTATTTAACCACTAGTTGAATATTAAATCCAGTTACAGCTGTTTAATTCCTGTGGGTTGTTTTTATTTAATCCTTGTGCAAGAAAAATTATCTTGGTCTCTAATTTGTCAATGCTACGTACTAACTTATCAATATTCATTTTGTATAACATTTTTAAATTTTGATGTAGCATGTTAAACTTTTTTTAAATGTCCCGCTCCATCCAGGCTGTGATTGGTCGGTTGACGAAAAGTGACTGACAAGCACGTCGGCTTTATGAAAAGCTGAACATGTTGAACAACAAAAGGCACCAATACAGCTAACGTTAAATGGTCAGCAAGCCAAACCCAAACCTTCCTTATCTTCTCCCAGTTTTCTTCTGTCTTAACGCTTCAGCTGCAGACGACGTCTCTCTGTCACAGAGCGACCGGAGCACCGGTGGCGAGTCAGACTATGTTTTGAACGATTAGCGGCGTGGCGGGGAGGGGAGGGGGTTTACGGTAGGTTGTTGTCTTAAAAGTTACTGGCACACTGATTATGAAAATCTTTTTGATTGCACGTAGGCCTTGTTTTTAGAGGCACATGCGAGAGCCTGGTGTGGACGTGGATAATTAGCAAACTGCAGCGCACACAGAAGAGTGTGTCACACTCACTTTCTGTTTCATTAAATCGCACCCGTTTTGGTTTGTCCGTCAGGGAATACTGACAAGTTTATTTTTCAACCTTTGGCTCAAAAGTTATTTAATTTAATATTTATAAACAGAAAAATGCAGGAAACCTTCGCACCATGGTAGCGGCGTGGCTCTAGTTCATTGCAGACAGAATGCAAACATAAAAATGAGAGCTGTTGCGAGACGTCAAGTAAAAATTGTAAACCAGCCTTCGACTTGTCACGTTCAGAGTGACCGGCAGCTTGCAGAGGTGGGGGGGGTACATCTGTCAGTGTCATTGCTTTGCTCTACCCACTGAGCTGTAAAGAACCATAAATAAACACCAAAACAGTTCTCTGCTTTTAGAACAAATAGTTCTGGTTCACTGAAACAAACCTTATTATGATTGGAAACAACAGCTTGTTGTTCCTGCTGACAAAGGACTCGATGCCTTCCATCTGTAAAACAAATGGAACCTGGGATTGACCCCAGAGGAACCTCAGATGTGGTCGAGCGGCTTCGGCCCTCGGGCCCTTGCAGCCTGTTATTACTCCACGAGGGGAGATTCCCTCTGCAGTGGTATGAATGTCACGAGGGAGGAAATCTGGAATGAAATTGATGTAATTACAGAGGAAGGAAAGAAAGAGTTCCCTTTGCATAACTCTGAAAACAATTAAAGACATAAGTGGAAAAACTATTAAGACAGGGGACCTACTTTTAAATACTCTAAAGTAACCGGTTAGTCGACTTTCTGCAGTAATCCGATTTCTTAAAAATCATGTTGAAGGCTAATTCTGGTGTTTTTAAACCTGGGCCCTATTTTTACATATTTTAGGATCTAAATCACTAATAAGTACAAAAGGTTTTGGAAAAAATTCCAGAATTACAGCTAGCTACGATAAATGTATGTAGCATGTGTTAAAAAACATTTTGTGAGCCACGTTCAGGTGTAATGAAGACAACTTACTGTACATAGTACGGTTTAATGAGACTCAGCCGAGGAGATGCTGTGTGAACACCACATCTGAAAAATACTTCCTTTCTGGGGATGTTTAGCCTTCCTAGATCTACAGAGATTCACCAAGTGCCCAGACAAGATTATTGTTCTCCCCTCTATGCACGCTGGAAGAGTCTTTTGGTAATTGGTTCAAATCGACACATGTTGTGTGTCGTTGAAGCCACGTGCAACACCTTCTACAAAGAGCCAGTCTGTCTGTCTGTAATGAAACATAATAAAGATAATCTCAACCTTGGGGTACTTAACACATGTACAACAGCGCGTTATTATATCAGCTGCGCCAGGCAGTCGCCAAGCAGGCAGAGAGGAGAGACGGCGTCTGACCTAGAGATTCGGAGTCCTTGGCGATCACCTTTCGATTACTTTAGCTAAGCAATTGCCCCTATCAGGACCTGGGGAAACCTGTGTCACAGCACTTACAAATTATTCCTCTACATTGTGGATACTTGTATTCAAAATAAGTCAGAGTCTGACTAAAACTGAAGCTGACACTAAGTAGCCTCTCTGAAGGGGCAGATACTGTACGTGGTCGCCATTTGACGTTTGGTTTTAAGGGGGGTCACAGCGCCTGATTAATTGCCTGAACAATCTAACAATCTGTCAGATGGATTTCGGGCACATCATACATTTTGATCTGCTGTTGTCCGATCCGATTTTCCACATGACCGCTGTAAGAGAAACAGAAAAAGAGAGACACAAACGCAGCATGCGAGACTGATGTTGTCGAAATTCTGTGGGAAACCAGAAATTACATTCCCGTCCCTTGAAGAAAATCTCTTTCCTCTCTTTATCACTGGAGCCTCTGCTGCCTGGAAAAGTTCAGTCAGAAGTTCACGTCGATCGACCCGACCACAGAAGCCGGGCCTGAATCTCACGGGAGAGAAATAAAGAACTCTAATTGCATGTTTACGTCTGTCCTGAAGTACGATGAGATTACCAAATGATCATCTTAGAGAGGAAAAGAGTAAAGAGAGAAAAGAGTTGTTTAATGTCCAGCTGTCCATATACATATAGAAATAAGCAGACATTCTTTAAAGGGTTGGTACCCCTGCAACTTCCTGGGTCCATGGAGGTCCACTAGACGACAGGAGAGTCATCAGTCACTTCAATTTTCAATTCTCTTATCACGTACGATACATAAATCAAAACCTATCTGGTACAAATCTACAGCGTGACTCCTGTTAACCCCTGGTGTGAAGGATGAATTCAGCTTTAGAGGCAGAACATGAGGAAAAGAGGAGTTCAAACATTTGATCAGGGTTAAAAATTTAACAGAATCCTCTTACAAAACCTTTCACAAAAGCATCTTATGTAATTTAAACCAAGTGTTTTGTAATCAAACGTCTTTAGATAATCGATGACCTCACCATTAATGTGTGGTGTGTGTTAGTCGGATGCCAGCAGTTGTGTTTCCGGGCGGGGCGGCCTGACAGATCGCTGGTTTTAGAGAGAAAACTCTTTAAATCTTTAATGTGGGTTAATGGTTTGTGGGAGGCTCTAACTATTGTTTTGAAGCGATCGAGTGTTTGCGTTCTCAGAACAGGCCGTTCCCTCTGGAACTAAAGTTCTATTTAGGCGGAACTGAAGTGAATATACGATTTCACAGATAATAATCGGTCTGTGGCTCTCTTTGGTTTGCCCGGAGCTACAAGCCTGCTGCCTCTTAATTTCTCTTTCTGTCTTTCTCGACCACTATCTGGGGTTCTGATGCACTGCACTAGATAACAATTCTGTAATATCACATAAAGCTGCTTCGTTCACCTTAAGGTCAAGTCTTTGTTATTGGAGAAGATAAGAAATAACTCACTTTTAATATTTTGGTGGTCATTTCACTATTTTAAATGTATTTTAAATGAGCACTTTCTGCTTCGACAGACTTGCTTTCATGAATCCTTTGCTGTTGTTTTCTAATTCTTTGTGTGTGTGTTATAGCACTTGGTCCTGGACTTTTAAATGTCCTTTTTTTTTAATCCTTTTGTTCTCTTTAATGGTTTCTTTTTGAAAGAATGTTCTCTTGACCGTATCATTTAAGAGACTATGAAAAACTTAATTTTTAATTAAATAATAAAGTATTTTCTGTGAAATTCATGCAAGTACAGCTGACATTTTGTCCATTTGTCAGTTGACAAATGAATTAGCAACACATTTTATTCAATTCAATAAGCGTTTTAAGTCTTTTTTAAAAGCATAACGTTTTGAATTGTGAGGATCTGCTTCTTGTCTTTGTCATACATAGTAGTTAACTGAATATCTTTGGGTCGGTTGGCTTTTTTCACTTTTGAGATATTTCAAATTAACGTTAATCAGTTAACTGAGAAGATAATCCATTTTTATGGAAGTGCGTGCGTGTGTGTGTGTGTGTGTGTGTCTGCAGGCCGCGGGGACCTCCAGCCTCAGCTGGACAGCGCCATGCAGGATGTCAGTGATAAATACCTGCTGCTGGAGGAGACGGAGAAGCAGGCGGTGAGGAAGGCGCTGGTGGAGGAGAGGAGTCGCTTCTGCTGCTTCGTCTCCATGCTGAAGCCTGTCGTGGTCAGTCACACATCCATTCATCCAAACCACTGATTAAATAAAAGAACAGCAGCTCTGTTAAAAGCAACAATTTATCTTTTGAGAAAACAGCCGCCCCCTTGTATACCTGAACGGCGGTCTTACAAAGTTTGTACTTTCCACATTAATAGAGGTCAGCAGCTGTGGTCGGGTTTAAAATCTTTCCTACACTGTGATCAGAACATACACCGCTTCTCCAAAACACCACTTCAGCGCTGTAGCTCAAGCATTAAAGCTCTGGCCTGTTGTGTGTGTCAGGAGGAGGAGATGTCCATGCTGGGGGAGATCACTCACCTCCAGACTCTGACAGACGACCTGAAGACGCTCACTATGGACCCTCACAAGCTGCCCGCCTCCAGCGAGCAGGTACAACTCCCTGAACCAGACACAACTCCTAAAACTGTTTGGTTTTAATGCTTTACTGCTCAATCAGATCCCTCATGATGCTGATTGATTCAGTGCATATCTTAGACTTGATAAATTTTACCTTAGGTGGTTTTATAAAGTCTTCTGAGAACCAAACAACACACTATACCCAACATATCTTTGTTAAATCAACTATAAACTGCTGCTGTCTCATAAATCCTGTATTGGATGAGCTTTAGTAAAAAGGCGCAACCTTGGTGAGGCTTAATACCCACCGAGAACAAGCTTGACTTATTGAATGTGAACACAGCTTTTGATGGCTTAACGTAACCTCACTGCCCAACTATATCCTCAGTTGAGGTTACCACCCCTCCCTTGCTGAGAACAGGCTGGGAAAGACCCTGCCTACCGCTCCTGAGCTGTCTGATGGTTTGCCAGAACCTCTTTGAGGCCAACCAAACTTGCAGACGACCTACTAAACTCAAACAAAAAATGTTTGTTCTGAGACCATACCTGTCTTCTGATCCAGGAAACAGACAGCTGTCAGGGCTTGACTGCAGACCACAGACTCATACTGGGGACACCACTTTTTGAAATGGCCGATTTTGTCCCCAGCACTTTTAGAAAGCATAATTGTTAAAACGTTCTAAAAATGTCAACTAAACAAATGAAATTGCTTTGAGAAAGGTGTATTTGCACAAAAAGAAAACACGCAATGCAATTTAAATATAGAAAATACAAATGTGCATTATCCTAAAAAAGCTGAAAAACCTAAGATGAAAAAAAAAAGCTACTGTTTTATCATTATATTCTGATTATATCTGATTATATACCTGAATTTTGTGTTTCCCTTTACAGAAGTAAAGACATTTCCACCATACATTGGTGCAGAAAATCTCTCCAGAATGCAGGAAATTAAGAGATTAATTTTCAAAATCTCCCTCCTCATATTTCAGCACTGAATATTTCTTCAATATAGTGTTCTCGTCTTTTTCTCGTGACCCAAGTGAATCGTCACACCCCTATTCTGAGCCCTTATGTCCCCACCACTTTTCAACACAAAGTGACGCCCTTGCATAGACCGTAACAGGGGGGTTACATAGATTTTAAAGTATTGCACATATCCTGAAGACGACGACGACTCCTCCTTTCTCTCGCCAGGTAATCTTAGACCTGAAGGGCTCCGAGTGCACCTGGTCCTACCAAACTCCACCCTCATCACCGAGCACCACCGTTTCCAGGAAGTCAAGCATGTGCAGGTTGGTTACCATGCCCATAACAAACCTCCCGAACAAGCTGAGAGTCTAATCTTTGATCCTGCCTTTACTCTGCTGCCTCCATGTGGTCCAGAGGTAGAACTGCAGCTTTTAATGGGACCTTAAATCACTGAATAGCTCATTTCTGATTAGTTTAAGGGTCTTTAAAGAGGATGAAGTATTGTTATGTTGTCCTTTTACGACTGTTGTGTCCAGATGAGGATTATTCAAGTGGTTTCTTCATAGCAGGAGGGATCATAAGAGGGTCAGTGCATTTGGTCTGGTTCCCAAAACCCAGTCCTTTAAAGCTCACTGTGGTCTGGCAGGACTCAGTAAGCATCGGCTTGGGTTACAGACCTTTTCTGATTTTCACATAGGAAAGACACAGAGGCTGTTTTTAAACTTTTGTCAAAACTCTCTGAGTTAAAGGGGGGAGAAAACGGTTTCTCAGTAATTCAGAGATGAGAAATAGTTTGTTGAGTTTATGAGTGAGACGATAATGATTAGTCTTAATTCTAAAGTTTGGAGAGGCAGCAGGTCATATCATCCAAAACTCTTTGCCTTATATGTCGCTGCTCAGCTCGGCCACAGTAGATTCTATTTCAGATTTAAATGTCCTGTAAACTTGGCTCAAGTTTCGGGTTGTCAAATGAAAAACCAGACAACCAGGTGGGAGGCACATAGGTTAAGGCTGGGAGACTGAACATCTGTGCCTGTAGTATGTTTGCATTGTCTGTTTATTCTTTGATAGAAAATGTATATATTGTGCTGTGTGGTAGATTTAGTCAAATTGAGAAATGGTTATAACTGGTTTATGTTCATCAAATTAAAACTAATAAATGTTAAATAAATCTTTGTACTCCAAATGGCATCAAACCATTTACCACTTGAGTGTTTTTGTAGATTTAAAGTCAAAGTGAAGTGTAATTTGAGTGTTTGATATGTTGACTGTAAAGCTGAGTAGCGTTTATCATTTATGACGCCAAGTTGCCGTGTCACTGTGTTAAAGGGAAAGTTCATCCAAATTATAGAAAGTATAATTTTAACAGTTGAATTGTGAGTCTCGTTGCATTTATCTTGCTTTCTGACATCTCCTCCCCTCTCCGTCCTACAGCAGCCTGAACAGCGTGAACAGCAGCGACTCTCGCTCCAGCGGCTCACACTGCCACTCCCCCACCTCCCATTTCCGTTACCGTGCCTCCTCCTCCTCTTCCTCCTCAGTGCTCCCCCAGCAGACGCCGCCCCGCCTATCCTCAGTCTCCTCCCACGACTCTGGCTTCATCTCCCAGGACGCCTTCCAGTCCAAATCCCCCTCACCCATGCCTCCGGAGAGCTCGCAGGTAAGGAGCATGTGCAGAGATTGAAAACAGATACGAAGAAACACACTGAGAAATAGTTATTGGCAAGCGGAGAAACTTGAAAAGAACTCCGATAAGGGTATAATAATGTACACACTGTACATTATTCACTATGTTCTGTTGCACTCTTCTTCCTCCAGTGAGGTCAGAACATCCTCCAGGTTGCTTTTATACTGTGCATTCATTAGCTCACAGGGTGCAGCCAGTGCTCGCTTATTCCCTTCAGGGTTTCCTTTCCTAAGCAAGACAAATGTCTTGTTTTGTCAAACCAACAGTCCAAAACCCAAAGATATTTAGTTTACAATTATATAAAACAAAGAAAAGCAGCACATCCTCACATTGTAGAAACTGAAACCAGAAAAATAAAAATGAAACTATTAATTGATCACAATAGTTGCCGACTAATTTTCTCTCAATTAACTTAACTCTAACCCAAATGTAAAATAAATATACATATAATCAGAGGTATTTTCCCGTTGCAAGAGTAAGATATTTATTGAAAAGTCTAATTTAGGTTTGTCTATCTCATTCTTTAAGAGAGATTCATAGGTGAGGTGTACACTCAGGGGACATTCAAGCGCTCTCCCGGTTCTGAGATGTTCAAAGCATTACAAGCCTCCCCTCTGATTTAACTTCACCTCATCACTAAAACAAAACCCAAGTTTTAGCTTCTAAGCAAAGACATCGGACGAAAATACATTTTGGGAGCTTTGGACACCTACAAAACAACCCAGGACAAAATTCCAAGTTGTAATTTTCCAGGACGTTATCCCCTGACTGCAAAACTGGATTAAAGAAATTCAGGGTTGTGTTTTTTTTTTTACATTCTCGTGACATATTGCTTTCCCTAACCCATAACCCTCAATTCTAAAACCTAGTCTTAATCCTCAAACAGCCCTTTGAAGAAGAGGGTACCCAAGATATTACTTTCCAGGTCCTTGCATTAAAGCACAAGCTCACGCAAACACAACATTGCTAACTAAACACTAACCAAAACCCTAGTCTAGTCCCAAAACTTATATATGTCCACAAAACGTCACTGTGTTGACTTATGTCAACTCAAATGTCTGATTTGGTGAAGTTCAGTGTGTAAATATAAATGTACTACTCACTACTTTAGATATTCTTAAAAGTCTTATGAAATATCACAGCCCTCAGCTTCTCATTCCACCTGCTGAACCTGCCTCTGCTTCATTTATCCCTCCTTCTTCTTCTTCGTAACAGCTGCTTGTTCTGTCTGTAGTTCACGCTCACACCTGCTAATCCTTCTGCTGTTATTTACACTAACCTTTGTCACGCTTCTTCTGCTTTCCTGTCTGTTTTCTTGCATCCTGCTAATTGCTCACTCTTTGTGTGTGTGTGTGCGCGCTCTGCATGGCGGTGCTGCAGTCGTGTGTCTCTCCTTTACCTTCTCAGTCTGTCAGTGAGGCGCCTTCCTCTTCCTCCTCTTCCTCCCCTTCACACTGCGAGCCGCGCTCTGGGTTACAACAGGTGAACATCTACACGTGAAAACAAACACACACACACACTCGCACGTCTGTGAGGTTACTGGTTCGGTGATACCGGCGTCACACGGTGTTACTTTGTGTTTGGAGGTACCACATGGAGCTTTTAAATAATCAATCGATGCTTTGTTTGCTTGTTTTTAACAGTTTTTTACTGTTGTAAGGCATTTGTCATTCAGCGTAAAATACAAAGAAAGGCAAAGGTTGGGCTTCAGTGGCATTTTATCTGATCCACTTTTTTAAAATCCCTTATCAAAGAGAATTTCTAGAGATGTCCTGAGCTGATCTTAAGGATCGTTAACAAGGCAGATTTGGATAATGGATCAGTCCGATCATTTCTTTACTGTGTTTGTCCACCTCAGCCTGCTTGTGTTGCAAAGCTGCAGATCTAGTTACTTTTAAACTTCATTTTTCATCAGTTACATGAAAAAATGCAAATAATACTTTCATGAATCAGTATTTTAAGGTGAACTGGGAGACGTGATCAGCCACTGTGGATTATTTATCTGGAAAAGACTGACCAATCTGTTAATCTGACTTGCTTTTGTACGGTTTCTCTCACATATGATCGTTGGCTGAGTACAGACACTGGTTTGCAGGGATCACTTAAATCAGACAGCCAACGTTTTAATTGCAGAAGTAACATAAGTTGCAGTTAATATAATCTGCCACTTTTGGCATTTGTTATTTTAACCAACCAAGGCGACGGACTAAAAATGAGAAGCTGCTGCCTAAATGTTTTCTTCATTGCTCTTCTTTGATAATTAAAAACACACAAAGACATGGAGAGGTTAAAGGTTTAATTAGAGATTTGTTTGCATGAAAATTTAGCAAATCTTGAGTATTTTGATGACCTGGTTCTGGTCTTGTGTGAAGTTTCCTTCTCCTTTCTCGCACCATCTGAGTTAGGCTTAGGTTATAATTAAGCTTCACAGACAACTGGTTGGGGTTAAGTTAAGGTTTAAGGTTACTTAGAAGATGGGGACACTTGCATATAACACCAGGTTCAAAGTGGAACCGCTTACTGGAACCCAACCCGAGCAGAGGCTGACATATTTCTATTATAAAAGATTGCTGAGCTCCTGCTGCGACATGTAGCACCTCCACCTGCACTCATGTGCATTATGTTTTCACATCATAACAGTCATCTTTAATTTTTGAATTTGTTTTTCTGCCTCTCCCTCATCCACTCACCTTCAGTTGTCAAATGGTTTTGACCATCACGCTGCCCTCTGTCTGCACGGAGTGGTACTGCAGGCCCAGGACACCCACCTCCATCTGCCATACTTCACCTACTCCTCCTCCTCCTCCACCACCACTTCTCCCATCTCCTCGCCCTCCTATTCGTATGTTTCTCCCACGGGGTCGTGGCCTCGGTCAGGCTCCAGCCAATCAGGGGAGTTCCTGCCTCTCAGCCCCTCAGGGCTTGGAATGATCCCTTCATCCAGAATCCCGTCCTGGAAGGTTTGATCCTCATTCTCCCTGATGTCCTCCTCCTTCACTTCTTTGATCCTTCTCTCATCTTTCACCCCCTTTTTTTTCCTTACTTCTTTTGATTTTGTTAATGTCCTTTCATCTTATGCTCGCAGTGTCTTTCCTTCTTCTTTTGAAGTCACTTTGGAACAAACACTTCAAGGATTCATTGTATTAGTCTGCCATTTTGTTTCGAATTCCCTCAACAGCTTCTCAGCTTCATAATTTACAAGCAGACCTCTACTATGATACGTTTGACTTAATTTCTCCAGTTATTTTACAATATTGTCAGATTTTGGCTGCAGATTAGATCCAAGCTGCTGCTTTTTAAAACCACGTTTTGAAAACAAATTGAACTGAAGGAAAATTAAACAGAAAATTATTACGTAAAAAAATCTAATATTTGCTGACTGCAGCTTTTAAAATGCAAAAGTGTGCTTTATTTTGTTGCTCATTATGTAAAATAAATACTAGGTAGTATGAATTCCCTAAATTGGGCACGGTACCAATTTGGGATAATTGTGTCATTGTCTACATTTTATAAAATAAGTTAATCCAGTAATCGTCAATCAATTAATGACTCATTAGTAGCAACAACATTTATTTAACTTTTCTTAGTCTTGTATTAATCCATTGATTAGTGTTTTTATCATTTAGTCTATAAAATGTTAAAATAACTTGATTAGAGTTTACAAACCGCTTTGACAGACAAAGCAAAAGAGGGAATATAACAAAACAAGATAAAGTTAAGATAAAGTAAGAAGACAAAAGACACAAGACTTCCACATAAAAGCAAGTTTATAAGATTTTAAGGAGTGATTATTGAAAATTCCCATTAAAAGTTACAAAACCCAAAACAAAGACCCCCAAAGTGAATCAATTTCAACTGCTGTGTCACGGAGAAAAGTGTGACGCTGCCTTGTTTTGGATCATGTCTGTCTGAATAGGACTGGGCCAAACCAGGCCCATACGAGCAGCCAGTGGTCAACACCCTCAAGAGGAGCAAGGACAGGAGAGAAACTGCAGAGCCCGGCAGCCACCAGGGCCCTGACGTCACCACGCCAGGGGAGGAACCACAAGGGGTTAAAGGAAGCCACTCTTTGACATCACCCAAGGTCAGATGGTGTTTTCAAAACGGACCAAATGTAAAACACAGGTCATGAGACTTACTGGCAGCTTTTTAATTGGACAGGTTTTTGGTAGTGTGTCAGTTCCAATGGTATATATTCTAAATTAATTGTGCTGTCAAATTGGTAAATCAAAGCAAACTAAAAATGTAAATACATGCGTGCTTGTTGACCCCAGCAGGAGGACAGGGAGGCCCATGAGGAGCTGGCCAGGGCTCTGGCCCGAGGGCTCCAGCTGGACATCCACGGCTCCAGCAGAGACTCTCTGCAGGGCTCCAGCGGCTACAGCAGCCAGACCAACACACCCTGCTGCTCAGAGGACACCATCCCCTCACAAGGTGCGCACACATCACGGGCCCATCAAATGTTTTATTGCCATGTAACAAATAGTTTTTATACCATTTACTTTCGTAAAAGGTGCTGAGCTCATAGAGCAGTGCGCCAAATGCATTAAATCCTTAGGAACAAATCAGAAAAGGGCACTTTCCACTGTGAGAAACGGGTCCGATATCCTGCTACAGTGTGCCCACACAGGAGGCCAAGTGTTGGCAGAGCAGCAACAGCTTCAGTCCTCCATCTGTGGTTTACAGGAGGCATTCAGGCATTTTGACAGCACTCAGAGACCAACACATAATCACTGTAATTACAAGCGTTAAACAGGAAAAAAGGAGAGTTGAAGTGTAAAAAATATTAAGTGGCCTTCGTAGACAGCTGGATTGATTAGAAGCGTATCTGTTCTGTCAGACGTGGACAAAAAACATGGCTGAAACGCCTCCAGTGTTAACACGCCGTTAGATGTGTTGTGCTGAACTTGAGAATACTGAAGAGTAGTGTTTTCTGTTCCCCATAGTATCAGACTGTGACTACTACTCTGTGGGAGTGGATCAGGAAGGCGAGCAGCAGCAGCCGGCATCAGATTTTGACAAATCCTCCACCATCCCCAGAAACAGCGACATCAGTCAGTCCTACCGCCGCATGTTCCAGTCCAAACGCCCTGCCTCCACTGCTGGGCTGCCCTCCAACCCCTCTGCCATAATCACCCCGGGGGTCGCCACCATCCGACGGACACCGTCCTCCAAACCCAACTTGCGGCGGCCGTCTGGGGGCCTTAGCTTGGGCCCCATCCCCATCAAGCCCCCCATGATTCCAGTCAAGACCCCCACTGTGCCTGAACATCCCGGTTTCCCAAGCAGGGCAGCATCAGAGGACGGCAACACACAACGAACCCCGCTCAGCCCCCCGACCACACTGTTGTCACCTGGAAACAGCGGGCCGTTGTCACAGAGGTCAGGCTCCTGGGAGACCCAGCACCTGGGCGAGGGGTCAGATCCTCCGACCCCACCCCCGCAGCCCAGCGGTCGGGCGTCAGAGTGGGAGCGCCAGCCTCTCCCGGAGCTTTTAGAGGAGACAGAATATAGCGAGGTGGAGGACTTTCTGGTGGCTATCCGACGAGGCGTCAGGCTCAAGAGGACGGCGACCAATGATCGATCGGCACCAAGTATTCACTAGACTAGAAGGGTTGGTTTGAGCCATTTTGTGTCCCTCGTTGAATTTAAACAAATATGCTCTTGAAGGGACACAAAATTGTTATTATTAAGTAAACGCAAACGGGAGCTATGACATAAAAACCATTTGAAGAAGATAGGAAGTTGCCCAGAGAGTCTGATCAAGAAACAAAACATTGAATCATGGTGAAGTTAGTTGAAAACTTGGCACCATCACCTTTTGGCCAAAGAGAAATTCTTTAAATGAGGGTTAACGACCACTAACCCTGATGCTGATCCGAGATCATTTCCCCTGGGCAACTTCAGTATAGAAGAGAAAAGATGTGAAAGGACATTGTCAAACACGAGCAAGTTGTACAAGGTCATTCTTGTAGCAGAAACGACTTAAATGAAACATTAAGTAAATGTGTTTAGTATTGATAAGAGACCGATGATGTAGGAAATTCTGGAAGAGATAACAGTAAGCTGGAAGGAATGATGAGTATTTTCAAAAGATCAAATTATTATTTGTATGTACATATTTATATTTTGATGCGTTTGTGCATTTTTATTCGTCAAACGCTCCTTTTACATCCCCGTAGTGTCCCATTTCCACTAAAAAAGGTGCCAAAAGCCTGTGTGCTGAATTTTACTTAAATATGCTCTATTTAATTGAATTTATGCTGATTTTTATTTTGTCTGAAATGAAAGAAAAATTGAGCTTCTACTCGAGCTAAAATACTTTGTATATGTAGGGTAGCGTATTGAAGAATGCTGTGTAACCATTCGCAACTAAAGATTTTTAGTTGTTACAGTTACTTATACGATTAATAGATCGACCTGCATGTTCTTAAAAGTGTGCCCCAGTATAAACAATCATTTTGGCTTTTAAATTAGATTTATAACACAGTTAAACCCATAATATCCAAGCAGTGGATCGGGAACTGTGGACGCCTAAAACTTGCGAGATTAAGTCTGCTGTTAGCTTTACAAAACAACAACCTGTCTTTGATTGTCCGAACTGAGCGTCAAAGATATTGTGGGTAGAGATTTATTTTTGGAATTCGGTTTAATTATTGCATTTTGTATTTATTTTCTGTAAAGCACTTTCGATCACTGATAGCTACTCTAACTAATCAAAGTACTCTTGCAGACAGACATGATCTGCAACTTTGTTGGCCTCCAGATTCGCCAACCCCTCTGCCGCTGTTCAACTTTTAACATGTTGCTAATCTACCAACTATAAAGCAACTGAGTAATGTTGTGTTAGCATAGACATCCAAGTCCATGGTAGTCATAGAAGTTGCTATTACAGGTTCCGTGTTACTACTTAGCTACAGTTATTGGAGTAATGTGGATTAGTGTGTTGTAGTGAAGCCAGTGTGCTGATGGTGAGTTGTACTTAGATGGCACAGATGCAAACGGTTGCGGACGAGTCGGAGCATCAGTATTGGGACGGTGTGCTGCGGTTACCTGAATTGTATTCATTCTATTGTTATTCTGGTAACAGCTTCTCAAATGTGAGCGTTTGCTGCTGCAATTTCTAGACCTAATGATTGAGAAGATAAATGGCAGATTAAATAAATAACGAGAATTACTTTTAGTATTTGATCTGCTAAAATGAATATTCAGAGACTGTTGGTTCACTGTCCCAATACATGAATGGAAAATGACCCAGAGGCGCCACTGTAAAGTGTAAATTTGGAAAGAGAACAGCTGATTCAGTACGACCTGATCTGGAATCTAGCTTGCTTTAGTCCTAATCTGTCTGTGTTTACTAGCCATCAAACACTAACTGTCCAGTTACAGCTGTTTTTCAGGTGGTTTAACACACCCTATGGCGGCCATGTTGGAGGTCTTTAGCTCTCTAATTGATGTTTTACACATTCCCAAGTGCGACGATGTCACAGCTAGCTAACAGTTAGCTAATTAGCAATATACCTTAAACTCGTAATTTAGACAATAGCCAACAACCACTTGTGGAAGCTAGCTTTGTAGCACAACAACAAATCAGTGTGAGAATATTACTGAACATTTCTACAGATGAGATTTCAGCTTGCTTTTGGAAAGCTAAATCTTTACTGTGTAGACAAAAACATTAATTTTCAAGTTTGATGTTTAGCTAATTATTAGCTAAACATCAGTATTTTGTTTAATGTAATTTGGACACTAGCTAAGGTGCAATTCTTAACAGATGCTTGCACTGTAGCGTAAGAACAAATCAGTGTGAGAATATTACTGAACATTTCTACAGATGAGATTTCAGCTTGCTTTTGGAAAGCTAAATCTTCACTGTGTAGACAAAAACATTAATTTTCAAGTTTGATGTTTAGCTAATTATTAGCTAAACATCAGTATTTTGTTTAATGTAATTTGGACACTAGCTAAGGTGCAATTCTTAACAGATGCTTGCACTGTAGCGTAAGAACAAATCAGTGTGAGAATATTACTGAACATTTCTACAGATGAGATTTCAGCTTGCTTTTGGAAAGCTAAATCTTCACTGTGTAGACAAAAACATTAATTTTCAAGTTTGATGTTTAGCTAATTATTAGCTAAACATCAGTATTTTGTTTAATGTAATTTGGACACTAGCTAAGGTGCAATTCTTAACAGATGCTTGCACTGTAGCGTAAGAACAAATCAGTGTGAGAATATTACTGAACATTTCTACAGATGAGATTTCAGCTTGCTTTTGGAAAGCTAAATCTTCACTGTGTAGACAAAAACATTAATTTTCAAGTTTGATGTTTAGCTAATTATTAGCTAAACATCAGTATTTTGTTTAATGTAATTTGGACACTAGCTAAGGTGCAATTCTTAACAGATGCTTGCACTGTAGCGTAAGAACAAATCAGTGTGAGAATATTACTGAACATTTCTACAGATGAGATTTCAGCTTGCTTTTGGAAAGCTAAATCTTCACTGTGTAGACAAAAACATTAATTTTCAAGTTTGATGTTTAGCTAATTATTAGCTAAACATCAGTATTTTGTTTAATGTAATTTGGACACTAGCTAAGGTGCAATTCTTAACAGATGCTTGCACTGTAGCGCAAGAACAAATCATACTTCTTAGTTTTTACTGAACATTTCTACTGGAACATGACAACAAGGTGCTTCAGCTAGCAGAGAGCCAAATCTCCACCACCCTCCATTATGGTGCCAGAAAGCACTAATACATTTGTGACCCAACTGAAAATCCTCTGTTAACTGTGGTTAAACTGACAGATACAACAGAACACAAGTGCACGCTGCTGTGCACTGATATCCATGTACAACCGCAACAAATATGTAAACCTGTAATAGCTTGTAATTACTAAATGTCGGACAGCCCGATGAGTTAAAAATTTAACTTGTGTTAGTGGGTAAGTAACGAAACAAGTGGAAATAGACAAAACTTCCCTGTTGCTACTAAATATTTTTATAGTGTCCTCACAAGTCAAATTATTTATGTATTTATTCATTTAAATGTTTGCATTTTATTTGTGGCTTTACACATTTCTAAACTTTCTAAAGCATATTAACAAATATTTAATATGCATGTCTTTTTTTTTAGTTAAAGAAAATATTTAATGGTCTGCTTTTTTCCTACCGGAACTAATGTTTTTCCTCAGTTGGTCATTTTTGATGCCGTCCATCATCTAATCTAGTTTCCCTAAAGGGATCATTAGTGTTTAATTTTCCAGTGCAGGTTAGCGAATACAATAATGTAGCTGATGCGATAACAAGCGTATGAAGCTGAATGTTCGAGCCTGTGAGGACTCCGTAAATGTTATGAAGATCTGAGTAACGCTAACGCACACGCTGAGGATTAGAAAAGTGACCATTTGGAATCATGTCCACAGCAGAAAATCATTTTGTGTCAAACATTTTTAGAAAAATCTTATCATTGTAGAAGTTGCATCAGAATTCACTTGTCTAGTCCTCAGCGTGTGCGGAGGCCATTTGTCCCTGAGCTGTATGTAACAGCAGCTGTCAGTGTGCCCTTTAATGTTTAGCCTTTAATTTGAGTAAAGTTGCCAAATTCCCTACAGTATATGCAAAATGATGCCCCGGGTTTCTTTCTTTTATTGTAAAATTTACTTCAGAACGTGCATTTCGCAGGTGAATGTCACCAGTTTGGGTGAAATTGGCTTTATCTCCACATACATTTACAAAATAACTTACTGAAATTAAATTGTACCTTTTCCTACACCTGATGTTAAAGTGGGGAATATCTGATTTTGGTATTTAGGGTAACTGGACACTTCAGTCACTCAGTGTCTCATCCTGTAAATGTGTTACAGGAACACACTGAATGGTAGGCAGGTGCTTAGCAATAAAAAACATGATTTGAAATGACTAAGAAAGGAGTCATTTTGGTTTGTACAGACTTTAAAAAAACAAGAAGAGACCTTTTGACTTTGAAGTGTTTGTTAGTTTGCAGCTAAGGCTGAGCAATATGGCCAAAAATGTTATCACGATAAATGTCCAATCATTATTTCTTTTAAGTTTAAGGCTGATTTTTGCTCCTGAGTGAAAATTGAAGAAACCAGATCTGCGGTTACTCTTTTCTTTGTGTGTCAAACACTTGATGCCAAACAGTGGATCACTTCACAAAGCTAAGGTGGAAGATTCAAAACAATTATAATAAAATATTTTTTCCAGTCCCTTTTCCTCATTAAAATATATCTTTTATTCAAATCAAGTAAACATTTATTGACGATATATTGAACATTTGTTATATTGTTATTGAGGAAAATTATATTGTGATAATAATCATTATTGGTTTATTGCCCAGCCCCATTTTCAGCCTCCTAACTTCATTCATTTTCCAAAAGTCACTACAAAGACTGCCCATAATCTGGTCAGATTGTTTTTTCCACATTCTTCCTGTAAATGTATAAGCCACTGAGTGATTGAAAAGTCCAGCTTCAAAGAGATATTCCTCTCAGGCTTTTATTCCTTAAAATTTCATTACCTACCTTTTCCCACCGCTCAGCCAAGACAAATATTATTAAAACCTGAGAGCAACACAGAGTTAGGGTAGCTAAAATCAATAACCAGCCTCGACTTGACCTAATTGGCAGAAGGGATTCAGGAAAACAATGAGTGTAAGTACAGTTATAAATCCTCAAAGAACCAAAAATGTTCTAATTTAATTATGCGCACGTGATGCTCTTTAGCATCTAGTTTGTTGTCCTTCTTAAAATTAATTTGTTCCTCTAATGTGTGTGGCCAAAAGGTTGGAAAATTAATAATTTGACACCAGGGAAACATGGATGAACAATTTGCTTTAGGCAGGACCTGCTCTGATCCTTAAAGTTATATCAAATACATCATTATTTATTAATGGTACAGAGACAACTTTATAATAAAACGTAGCGGCTGACAATAGCAGTAGTGAAATATTCCTTGACGGTGTACTTTTTTTTTTGTTTGTTTGTTTTGTCAAGCCTGTCCTGGATTTTTGGGGCCCATGTAATACTGGCATTTGTGGAAAAAGACTCAAAGGACAATGGAATCATTTTAAATCTAGAAATCATCACGACTTAAATACATTAATGACTGCTTAACATGACTTAAGTGATTGACTTTTTTTGTAATTTTTAGCTGGTATACTAATAAAGTTTCCTTTTGTTTTACATTATTATATCAAAACAGCACATGAATGTAAAAAATGTTAACTGTCAACTGAGGAGATGAAATTTCCCACCAGCCAACAGTTACAGCTAAGAGACAGATACAGTCATATTTGCTCGTAAACCTTTGATTTTTGCTGAAAAAAAAATAACCACCTAAACAATTAACAGGTTTTCTTGGATTTCTCAGCATATACAAGATACTTCAATACCCAGAAGGTATCAGACATGTACTGCTGTGACACAGGCCTGTCTGTGATATTAGAAGTAACAGCAATCCTTTTTTAATTATTATTACTGGGCTGACCTGATTCTTTACCTGTACCTTACCTTTAATGTTCTGTTTCTGAATACTGTCTCCTATTTTATGTATACCAGCTGTTTTGGCTAAATAAAATTGTAGCATACGATGTGCATCTGATGACTTAAGGACACTTGTGGTTTGTGTTTTCATACTGTCTACGATACCACTGATTTTTTCCCCTACAATTACATTTTCGATTAAGTTTGACTTTAAGTCGAGGCTTGGTAAAAATAGATTAGAGTTTAACTTTGGTCCACCAGCTAGAAATTGCAGTGAAGACGTTTTGTCCCTTAATAAATGTTAATATACAGTGGGTGCGGAAAGTATTCAGACCCCTTAAAATTTTTCACTCTTTGTTTCATTGCAGCCATTTTCCAAAAATCAAAAAAGTTCATTTTATTTCTCAGTAATGTACACTCAGCACCCCATCTTGACAGATGCAAATTTATTAAAAAAGAAAAACTGAAATATCACATGGTCATAAGTATTCAGACCCTTTGCTCAGTATTTAGTAGAAGCACCCTTTTGATCTAATACAGCCATGAGTCGTTTTGGGAAAGATGCAACAAGTTTTTCACATCTGGATTTGGGTATCCTCTGCCATTCCTCCTTGCAGATCCTCTCCAGTTCTGTCAGGTTGGATGGTAAACGTTGGTGGACAGCCATTTTCAGGTCTCTCCAGAGATGCTCAATTGGGTTTAAGTCAGGGCTCTGGCTGGGCCATTCAAGAACAGCCACGGAGTTGTTGTGAAGCCACTCCTTCGTTATTTTAGCGGCGCGCTTAGGGTCATTGTCTTGTTGGAAGGTAAACCTTCGGCCCAGTCTGAGGTCCAGAGCACTCTGGAAAAGGTTTTCGTCCA
>NC_060158.1:259264-261434 GCF_021292245.1 Micropterus dolomieu | reverse complement strand
TAGATTCATTTAAGGACACTGAACCCAGGCAGTCCTGGTTGATTTGGCGATACCCGTGGTTACAGTGGTACCCAAGTACAGCAGACAGTGGTTGAGCAGCTGCTCTGTCAGAAACACAACAGAAGAGCAGCTGGTGGTTCGGTTTAGTGCAACCAAACTATCTCATGTTGTTTTAATTAAGAGGTCAGACAAAAAAATAACTGCAACTGCTTACCCCATGGGAAGTTTTACACAAAATTGCAGTAAAGTTAGTCACCTTGTTGAGAAGTTAAGAGGTGTGCAGCCTGTTGCCTGCAGCTCTTCATCTAACAGCTCACCTTCTTGTTAAATCACACTTTTGCAAAAGTAAAAAGGTCAGCTGATGAACAAATTGCATTGCATTTATTAGTCGGCAAATATTGGGTTAGCGATAGCAGTGAGGCTGTTATCAGTGAGACAACATAGTTTCCTGCGAATCCCTCATATATATATATAAAAACCACTACACAGAAAGATAATTACTGAATGTAAATATAATGAATATGAATATGTCATTTCATGTGTGTGGGGAAAAACACCCGTTTTAGGGAAATCATTACATCAATTCAAAGTTTTGCAGCAGGGTCTCTCGATCGCTCTCTCCTCCTGCATTTCTTCGCTATCCCTCCCTCCCTCCCTGACTGTTTATGTAATTGTTAGTTTTGAGATGCAGAGAGGAATCATCTCAATCTCCCTGCATGAGGCGGCACTTTCGGCGCATTTCAAAAGCGATATCATGCTGCTGTCGACCTAGGAGGCTCGGGCGCCGATTTAAGTCTTCGGCTCCAGTTTTGAAGTGAAGGCCTAATTTATGTGCCATTCAAACAGCGCCTTTAATCTTACTCAGACTTCCCAGGCGCTGCTGGGTGCTTCAAAACACTTCCAACAGATTGTTCATCGGTCTCAAGTCTCGGAGGAAATATCTGCTTTATTCAAGGCTCCCTTCCACAACACTCGATGAGATTGACAAGTTCTGGGGGGGGTTGTGCCATGAGTGGACTACTGAAAGCACACACACTCAGAACTGCTGTGTGTGGCAGCAGGACTTACTAATTGTTTTTACAGTTATATGGAGGAAAAACACTGGTTTCATTCTCTATGGTGAAAGTTCAGGAACAATGAAGTCTCCACAGATTGTGTATTATGTAAATGAATTTATGCCGTGTTTGCTACAGCACAGAAGTGTCTGAAGGGCTACCTAACAGAGAACTTAAGTCCCTCCACTTCCTGTGGACCACCATGGGACCGGTAGTCAATGGCAAGAGAACAAATATTTTTTGATCCCGTTTGAATTTTGAATTACACATGATGTTTGTCAAGAAAGTCACAGCTTATTGTAAAACCGCTTAAGTAAAGACCACAAACCCAAAAGTCCTGTATGTATCTTTACTTTTTCACCCAGTGACTGAAGCTAACGTCAAAACACTTACATGTAATCATTTTCTAAATTCACAACAGGTTTTCATCTAATGAAATATTCTGCTTCAGTCCATGTTTGCTGGCATTTGGGCCAATCTAGCTGCGTATCAGAGTTGATCTCTCTACACTGAAAACGACTGAAAATGCACTTCTAGTGGCCGTTCACGTACACTGGGCATGCGCGTGCCGGTGTAAACATGAAGCAGATGGTCTCTCTCTTCCGTAGTTACAGAAGATTTGGTGAAAGAATAAAGCACAACAGACTCAAGATGTTATTTTGCATGGACTAATAACGAGCTGGGACGGTTACTGAACGTAACACAGGAGTTCAAAGCGGCTGTGGCGCCGGTAAACAGGAGTTGTTGCAAAGTAAATACGGCGACTGCGAGTGTTATTTGCACAGTACAAAATATTTTTATAAAAATACCCTGTCAAAAATGCAGCATCATGTTTCTACTTTGCATGACTTATGAGACCTTCGTTTTTGCCCGTCTAAATTCCGGAGTTTCAAAACGAAAAACGGCATCGGCAGCATTTTCAAACTTCTCCGTTTTAGGTTTTCGTTTTAGACGAGAGGTGCAAACGTAGCATAACAAAAACGCAGTCGTGTGGATGGGGCCTTAAGCTAATCTTTCAAAAAAAAAAAAAAAAACTGAATCACTACCGTTTGCCCTTACTGCACATTAAACGAGGCGCGCAACTGTATTAACGGAGAACTCCAGCAGGAACCCAA
>NC_060158.1:218631-259244 GCF_021292245.1 Micropterus dolomieu | reverse complement strand
AAATTCACAACAGGTTTTCATCTAATGAAATATTCTGCTTCAGTCCATGTTTGCTGGCATTTGGGCCAATCTAGCTGCGTATCAGAGTTGATCTCTCTACACTGAAAACGACTGAAAATGCACTTCTAGTGGCCGTTCACGTCCACTAATAACAAGCTGTTATACTGTTACTGAACGCAACACAGGAACAGACTGGGAGTTGTTGCAAAGTAAATACGGCGACATACACAGTACAAGTGTTATTTGCACAGTACAAAATATTTTTATAAAAATACCCTGTCAAAAATGCAGCATCATGTTTCTACTTTGCATGACTTATGAGACCTTCGTTTTAGCCCGTCTAAATTCCAGAGTTTCAAAACGGCATCGGCAGCATTTTCAAACTTCTCCGTTTTAGGTTTTCGTTTTAGACGAGAGGTGCAAACGTAGCATAACAAAAACGCAGTCGTGTGGATGGGGCCTTAAGCTAATCTTTCAAAAAAAAAAAAAAAAACTGAATCACTACCGTTTGCCCTTACTGCACATTAAACGAGGCGCGCAACTGTATTAACGGAGAACTCCAGCAGGAACCCAACAGCACCATAAATTAGATTTCTAACCACAACAACAAAAAAAATGTCAGCTCTAATATTTTGTGACACTGTTGACCAGGTTACTGTCCCCGTCCTTCGCACAAGTGTCGGTCACATCGAACGTCCGCACAGGACTGTTGACATTTAATAAACCATTTTTTCAAATTGATGATTTTGTTCAAGGAATTTTTTTTTAAAGGGTGTTGATGACGTCAACATATGATGACAGACATTCAAAGATTCATTCTAAAACCTCAATAAAAACTTCAGGTGTAATAAAATGACAGTCTGTAGAGCCCTAGAAGTGTCCTATTCCCACTAATTAATTCCCTCTAGATTTGTACCATTTGTCTGAATTAATTTCAGGCGTCTATTATTGTCACTGGTGGGAAATGTTCTCTGCACAGACGCCACCTGAAAATAAAAGGCAAACCTCCAGCACTCGATCCATAGAAGAATACAATCAACTCTTCATACTTTTCACCACAGAATATCCAGTCCAGTTGTATTTTTTAAGCCAAGAGTGTGGCATGAGTTTCTGCTCCAGATTTAGCACTAGCAAAAGCCAGAGAAACATTCACCTTGACAAATGTTTTCCTGGCTTTAACAGTGCACTTTACGTCTTAAAAAGGCTGAAGCACAGTCAAACAACCACTTTCATATTTTATGGAATTGCCAGGTCATTATGCCTTATTGGCAGGGAATTCATAAACATATCAATAATATATGTGGAGTCAACATTGCTCTTAGATGTGATACTGTATACATGGGTGATAGCTCATTTAAAGGGTGGCAGATCACCGATAAGTAACTGATCCAGATTCTTCTGGCAGCAAGCAAAGTTGGTTATGAGGAAGTGGCTAAAAACAGAACCACCCGCCACTGATGAATGGATAGAAATAATACACAAAATATATATAGTGTAAAAGGTTGTCATTTTCCCCTCAAAGTCCAAAAAGAAAATGCTTTTTCTTTGGACGAGTGGACGGAGTACATTAAAAATATAGTGTCAGACTTGCTGATTTGATAATATAAAACGAGCGAGAACATATTGTGATCAACATTAATTTTATTGCAGCCAACAGCTCGCTCTTAACTCATTTTTTCATTCCCTTCCTCCTGTAATATCTAAGGTGAAAGCTTCCATGTCCAACTGTAAATAATTAAAACTAATAATATAAAAGAAAACCTGGAAAAGCCAGGCTGTAAAATCAAACACACTGCGAAATGTTTTTTATAAAAGTGTGCAGTGTTACATGAATATACTTGCAGTGATAGTGATTTATAAAAGGAGGAGTGTGAAATTAATGCTTTTCCCAAAAAAAGAAAAAAAATTCACACAGCTAAATTTTAACCCACCTGCAGCCTTAACTTTATTCGTGGGTCTCACACGTTCAGTGGTTAATAGTAGGCTATAGTTAAGTATGTAGATGCGAGTACAATCCATCCAAGCTGCACCACAAACAGAGGATTCATTATTAACAGCAGGTCTGTATTTACCTGAAAGTCACCTCATAATGTCCTGCCCTTTGCTTCATTAGTGACTAAATGAGTTAATCTTACCCCAACAGTGTCCACTGGTTGACAATAATGCAAGATGTTGAGCCACAATATCTCATGTGAATTAAGAATATTTAAAATTGTCTCATTATAATTTGGCACACAGCATTTCACTTTATACAATGGGCAGATGGTGCCTCAGTTTTTCAGACGCACTGAACCGGGATTCAGGAAGTGGCTCTTTTATCTATCGGCCTATCCATAAAGTATATAAAAACAACAGTACCAGGGGGCTGGGTTGCATTTTTGATCTGGGTTGCATTTTTGATCTGGTTCCCAGTCTCTCATCAAACCGCTTTCCCTCCTGGGTCTTTTTTATTAGCAAAGAGCGATGCAGATGGCAGGTTGTTCCATTTTTAGCTGGCGCTTTCCATCAGAGCTGTTAAAGATGACAAACATATCCCACGGCAGGTTTTTCAGCTGTAGCTAACTGAGGTTAATTATAAAAGGCAAAAATAACAATTCTAGCTGTTTCCTGTATAATACACTTTCTTACATAACTGGGGTATCACTATACAACCACAAGTAGACTGTGTGTCTCCAACAAGACTCCTCTTTAATGAAACTAGCAGACTGCGTCATTTCGGTTTCATTTAAACACTTCCAAGAAGTAACTTGCGAAAATTCAATTGTCAGCTTAAGCAAGTGACACCTTTTAGTTCAATGGGTAAGTTACATATTTAATCAACATCTCCCGTTGCTTAGCTCGTTTTCAGGTTGCAGGTGGTCAACATTAATTAGGCTGCAACTCAAAGCTTTCTGTCTTTTCAGCCAACAGAGAAGTGATAACCGATCGTTTCTTCTAAAGTTGCAAATGTTAAAAGCTCACAAGCTAAATCTTCAGTTTTGGATTCAATACATTGTTACTAAACCCCGACTTTATACAGTAAAGACCTTCTAAGCTTTGGCTAAAATCAATATCCCAAATATCAAGAGCCTTTTTCTGAAAGAAGCACAGATCCATGTTCAGAGACACTCACAGCTGATGTCCAATAATAGCCCAACACAGAGCTGTCCTCACACTTTCTACTGCTGCACACAAATCCTGCAGAAACATATGCCGCCGTCTGTGCGGAGGAAACTACTTGAGCTGCAGACTGGAGGATCTAAGACTTATTTTTCGAAGTGATTGCTTTTAATTTCAGAATCCAATATTGATGTTTCAGTCTAGTGATCACAGATAATCAAGACAAACAGCCTGCACTAGGTCATTGATCTACATGATTGGGGGGGTAATGTCTCTCAGCCAACCTCACTTTGCAGCAACTTAGAAAGGTAAATTACAAAGTGTCTGGTAAGCTACCATTTTGGGGAGAATATTTTAATGTTAACAGCAAAATGGAAACCAATGAACAGTCTTAAAAAAATAAAATAAAACACACACACTTAGTTTACGCTAGTGTGTAAGTTTTAGTGACATCTAGTGGTGAGGGTTGCGAATTGCACCCCCCCCCCCCTTTCCAAGCGAGCAGTACAGCTACGGTGCCTGAGACAGGACAAAGAAGTCATCTATGAGATAAAAGAGATTCCCAGTCAAGAAATGAGGTTTCTTTTAGATATATTAAGAAACAATACAAATGATGTAAAACCAAATGTTTTTTTGAATATTATTGTTCCTTTTTCATTAACAAACAACAGCCACATGAAGAAATGAAGAGTTACATGATGCCTTATACTCCTGTAATCCATTATTTTACATCTTGGGAGGGTTGGCTCATCTGGACTAACATACCAAAGTAAATGAAGAAATTCTCAAACACTATCACACCTAGTGTATCAAGTATGACCACTGACAGATACCAGGACAATGTAAGGCTCGCTGTTTCTGCACCACAGTCCATTATAAACCACATAATACATGATGTTTACAAAGGCATTGGCTGGGGAGGATCAAGGCTCCCCTCGCTTTTCTTAAGAGAGAGAGAGTAACTACATGAAATTAATCCAACATACATAAACACCACAAGCCAAAGCACAGCGCTGGAGAATAAACTAATCCAACTAACAATACATTTTTCTCTACCAGTCAGTAAAAGTTTAGCTGGCTGATGCTTCCATGCTCTAAGCTAACGTTACGGTTCAATTGCCAATTAACGTTACTGATCAGCTGATTGTCTGGCTAACGTAACCGGCAGAGCCAAACCACAGGCTGGAGAATAAGTAGGCGACATGAAATTAATATTTAAAGCTATCAAACAACATCTTTCATTTGCATCGCTAAAGTCTGACAAACAAAGTTAATTATCTGTCGAGCAGAAAACAGACAACTTCAGCACCGCTTTGAAAACATCTGTCCCACATTAACATTATAGCCTTCCATCTGGGAAAATCCACAAAATCCTTGATTTCTGCCGTCAGCTGTCTGTCCCGACTCCGTCTGGCTGTCGGCTCTCGTGCTAAATAACACGTTTGTGCTCCTTCATTTGTCCAAATGTCACTTCTCTTCTTAATTCTAATAAACCAGAAGACTAATGGGAGACTGTATATTACTATTAATATTATTATTCCCTCTTCTTGTTCTTCATTGTAGGTATCCAATGTAGTGACTTAAATAAATATTGGTGGATAAATGAAGGTACAGCCTGAGGAAACAGCGGGGTTCGGTGTGCAGATACTGTTTATAAAGATTTTCAAATTTTATGCACTCCTCTTTGCAGGACTCCCAAGTCACTCTCAAAGCAGTTAAGCTGCACAGTAAACAGTGACAACTGATCAAGGGAAAGCTTATGAGCTTCTTAATGCACAGAGAGGTTTGAATTGCCAAGTGGCATCATGAAAGCCATTTAAAATCACTTTCCATGCATCAAAAAGAACCTGGAAACTGTGATGGGAGCTCCTGCCAATAGTTCCTCATTTCTGTACATCAACACCTCAATGTTTTCCTCGTCTTGAAAGCCATATCACAGCCAAGTGACAAACATTTCTGAGCTCATTAGACCGTGTAACCTGAGGGAAATAAAAAGTAAATACTGCTGATGACTAAATGTTTTCTTCCTCAAAGAGGTTTTCTGGATTAAATATCTTGTAAAAGAACAAACAGACTTTATATTATCTTGATGTTAAATACATACATTTATTAATGCATTTGGTAAAGAAATATTGTGATTGCTTTGATTATGTCTACATCTCTGAGCCCCGGCCAATGAGCGGCTCAGCTGAATCGTGTTGACACAAAATTAAAGTGAGTGACACTGTAAAAAAATATAGCTGAGGTCAAGAAATGTTTACAGCCACCTCACTAATGGTTCAAACTATAAACCAGCACAAAATGACAATTATTGTGCCAACATTCACCATCATGTTCTGAGCAGTCACATTACAAACAAACAAGTAATACTTGCGTTTTGGAACACTCCAGTCCAGCACGGCATGATGGGAAATGTGGGTCGTCGCTATAACCTACATTACAAACTGGAGCAACATAAAAGCAGCAAAACTCTCTGGTTGGCCGGGTTACAAAATGTAGATAACTATATTCATTGCCCTTTATTGGACATCAATCTGGTGTTTACACGCTTATTGTCAAATAAGTAGGCTGTGTGTGAATAAATGCTTCAGGTAGCGATTGATGACATGTGAGCCTAGATGAGCCGGCGCAGACAGACAGCCTCATAGATTAAAATTAAAGTGCATCCGCTCTATTTCACAGAAAGCAAGTCCAAAGTTAACAACCGAGCCACCGGTACAGGTATGTGGACGACACTTGGGTCAAAATAAAAACCCAGGAAGTGCAAGCCGTCACAGAACATATCAACTCCGTGGACAGTAACATCAAGTTCACACGAGAAGATGTCCACAGCAACAGAGTTTGGCGTTCCTGGACTGTCACGTTGAAGATGACAGGAGCCTGCAAAATAGGGTTTACAGACACACACACACACACACAGACACAATACTTACTTTTTCATTCCCACCACCCACAGGAACACAAGCTAGGAGTCATCAGAACCCTGCACCACAGAGCAGACCACATACCAACAAGTGCAGAAGCCAGACAGAAGGAACAGAACCACCTGAAGGGGGCACTTATAGCCTGTGGAGACCCTAAATGGACCTTTGTGAAAACAGCCACAAGATCCAAGAAGACCAAAACTACAGGGGAGGAAAAGAAGGTGAAACGCAACAACATTGTGATTCCATACGTGTCTGGAGTATCAGAGAAACTCAAGAGGATTTTCAACAAACACAACATCCCTGTGTTTTTTAAACCCAAGAACACACTAAGACAGATGCTGGTACACCCCAAAGACCGCACACCCAAACACAAGAAAAGCAATCTAGTGTATGCGGTTTGAAAGACGTTTACACCCGGGTTGAGAAGCCGTCGCTGAACAGAGGAGGGGGTCTACGCCACCACTTATGCCCAACTTACAATGCGGTCCTTTCATCATTTCCCAGGAAACTCAACAAGCATTTCCACTTAGCCTCAGGTGAAGATACCAAAGATGGTCATTCAGACTTTCGTTACCGCAGCCAGGAGCACTAACGAACCAGCGTTATCGACGATCCTGGCTAACGATCCCACAGAGGTTAAATAGCCGAGTTTCCCTACCAGCCGGTCAGAACTGAAGAAGTCTCTTTGATGAACGACGAAACGTCTTCTAGTTTTTCTTCTACAAAGCCTAACAGGGCTTGGGAGAAAGAAACAAGGCAATATGCTGGGCACATTTATTATAATGTGACAGAGAAAGAAAACTGAATTCATAGCTTCATCAGAAGGGAAAGCTGGTAAGAATACAACAAACATGAAACAGAGGTAGGATAACCAACTGGTAAGGCGGTGAAAATGGGTAAGTTACATAATAACGGTTAATAAGTAGTTATTACCTTACATATAATCTGCCACGATGACTACTTTATACATCTAGTTTATCACCTGCACTCTGTTAATTCTATCCAAAGCTACAGAAATGATTCCCAAGCACACGTCTGGCTCTATGATACAGTGACGTAGAGGAAACGCTGCCCTTGAATTAATCTAACAATACATCACTGTCTACAACAAGGACCTGCAACTGGGTGTTAGATACTTGTTCAGCTCACCCTGTGGTTTAATCATTTCTGACACGCCGACTGTAACTAGAGACACTACAGTTTAAATCGCTCATTAATTAATCACTCACTCCTCCACTGATAAGCACAGCATTAGCTTTGTGGCTAATTTAGCAACAGGCTATACTGAAATAGTAACAGCTTTCTTAAGACTAAAATGACCCAGACTTTCAGTTAACTAAAACTTGACTAAATACAAACAACAAAACAAAACAGGATGACGTTGAGTAACACTGTGCCTGCGCCTTCCTCAGACAGGCTGAAATAGCAACTGTCGCCGGAGGAGCGGATTTTAACAGTTGAATGTTTGTGTTAAACTAAAGCAGGTTTAAAAAGTGTGACAATAGAGCATTACACATGTGACAGTCCATCTGTTACTTCCATCAGATACAAGCAAATGGTCTTTCCAAGAAAAAAGAAAAGAAAAGACAAATAGGATGACTGAACGGTCAGAAACACATTTGTTTCTCAGGTGGTTTCTAGAACTGGAGCTCTAGGTCTGTCTTAACACTTGTCACCACAGGATGACAGCATCAATAGCCAATTCAATTATATGAAAACCAAGCCGACCTCTGGAGCATCATTAGTGAGCATTAGTGAGAACAGTGTATTAGCAGTGTGACACTTCAGACAAATTACTGTGGAAAATAAACCACTCAATACTCCTGACTTAGAGGACGTCTGAGAACTTACTGAGAATGTAGACCGTGGACTGCTAATGATGCAAACTCAGTGTAATTGGGCATTGTTGTTGTTTAAACCAAGCGGGAAGCTTCCGGTCAGAGAACTGAGTTGAAAGCAGAAGTCCCCTAAACCTTCATTCTGTCGTAAGGCCAGCAGGGGGCGACTCTTCTGGAACCGGACTTCTTTTGGCAACCAGAAAACACTTTCATAATGAGTTTATGGTCTCAATCGCTAGTTTCAGGTCTTCTTCAATACAACATGATGGTCATTTAGTAAATTATGGTACCATTTAGAGGAAAAAAAGACCATTAAGCAAAGTATTCTTCAGGGTGGGGATTATCTGTGATTGACAAGTCGTGACCATGGGACCTGTCAATCAGGCTAGAGTGACTCGTACCCTCTGCACTGTGTAAATTTAACCAGCGCCGTTGAAAAAGCTTATTAGGAGTTGGCGGTTCACTTTCTCTGGTGAGTACATTTGGTTTTAAGACTGTTTGCTACACAAAGTTGTCAGCCCTGTTAAAATCACAGTTAAGAAGCACATAGCTATCCGGGGATCCGGTGAAAAAAAACAAAACAACATGGCGGCGCCCTATCGGCCAAACTCGAGGCTTCAAAACGACAATCCGCAAACCAACGGGTGACGTCCAATTCTTCTATCCAGTTTATGGTTTAAACCAACCTCTTCTCAGGTATATTCTGTTTCACTTCCTCCTGGATCTGAATTAGAAATCATCCAATGCAAGGGAATCTCAGGCTTTAGGAAAGTGTTTAGACATCTCTTCAGTGGAGAAATGTGAAAACACCTCTTTAGTGACAAACTCTGCAACATACAAGTCACTAAAGTCAACGTCTGACATTTGAGGAACATAAGATGCTTTTAACAGCTCCCTGGTGGACGGATAATGCTACTGAGTTACTAATTTCAAAATGGAACGGGCATTAATGTTGTTTGACAAGTCGAATATCTGCTGTGACAAAAGCTCTTTACTACATGTAATCTCAGTTTTAATGTGACCTCATATTTTCTCTACTTTTAAAACATCCACAATGAGCCTCTCCATTTAAATGTCTGAAATGTAGATGCAATGTTTAAATGAGCCTGCATCTCAGCTCAGCGACTCACTGGGCTGAACAGTAAATGCTTCTTATACTCTCACCGTTCTTCAGTGACATTTAGGTCATTAGTAGTAAAAGTAAAAGGGGGAAGACAGTTGCTTATTAGTGAGGACTTTCAGAGCCAATCTCGTTCCTACACTGGGCCGTCTAATTAATGTCCTGCACAGTGCTGCAGAAAGAGAGGTGCTGCTTTGGTCACAGATTCTGCATTGTCCCACTTAAAAATACACCTTACCAAATACTGCAGGCTCAAACATATCTTAACTAGTTTTGACTGTTTAAATCCACAGAAGAAAGCAATTTAATGAAATCAGAGATGGCAGCGACATGCGATGCACTGAGTTGGAGAGCGTCTGCCTCGACTTGTTTATTGTTGTTCTGATTCATGTCACAAAGTCTTAGAGCACTAGTGAACATGAGAAGCTTCTCATTAGCTAATGTTGTAGAAAACATTGTGCAGCATTAAGCCCAGCTTGAAGGCGAGAGATATACAGACAATGCATATGAAACATGCCCAGTGGTGTGTTTAATTTTGTTGTTTGTTTTGTTTAATTGGAGCTTTTAACATTTTATGGCTCATTAGTTGTCTTAGTCAAATTACCATCACACAACTCTACTATCAACTATCATGCAGGTGAGTTTCCACCATCAGCTGTTTTTTTATGCACATTTTGAAGTATCGCATTAGAAAAGGTTGATGGAAACGGCAAAATTTTTTAAAACAAATCCTTAATATCCCTTAAAAAGTTTTTACTCTCTCTAGAGGTGGTTTTTGCCTTTGTTGATAAAAGTGTTAATGCGCTAAATGGGAGACAAACACTTTTGCCAAATAAATTCTGACGTAGCAAACTTGTAACTCACGTCTGATCAGCTGTTTCCCTGTCGGCGTCTTGCGAGATAGTCCTATAATACGCGGACACATGGCTGGTTTGCCTGCTTGAAACACATTTCTGAACACATTTTTCTAAGCTCAATGTTGGCGGCTCAGGCCATCATCATCTTGGCAGTGGCTAGTCGCGCATCACTCCTGGCTAATCCAAAAATGGGTAAAGAGGTGGAGCGTGGGTGAAGCTGAGGCAGGCTGAATAAAGCACGGTTGCTGCAGTTAGCCCTGTTACTAGAAACAGCCATTCCCTTAATTATGCATAACTTTAAGGCTTATATAATTTCAATGGGTGACTAATATAAATTAGCTAGAGGGAACAAAAGCATTTTTTGTACCATAAACATTTTTATTTATGCTGGAAAGATGGGCATTTTAACATGAGCATTGACTTGGTTTTTGGAGCCAGTCTCAAGTGGGTTCGATGAACCGCAGTTTTCTGCCCCACAGGTTGCCACAACAGACTGTTTACTTTGCTGATTCAAGTAGGCGAGTAAACACTAAAATAAGGTGAAGAATGAAGTATAATTAAAATGGTTAAACAAGAAAAAACCTCGAAAACTACAAATATACATCGCTAACCCAGACCCCAGCCGCCGCCACCGCCTATCTGTGGGGAAACACTGCAGAATTATTATAATTATCCATCTGCCTCTTTTGTGTTACTTTTAGCTGTACTTGAGGGGACCAAAATTTTCAAAGCTTCAAATCACAGTTTATATTAATGTCATGAAAGTCTGTGAAAATAATGAAGATAATAAGTTAAAAGATGGTGCATTTGTATAATACAGAGGAAATTGGTGGCTTCAAACTCTCTTAAGAGCTCAAAGCTTTCTGCTGCCAGGCTGACATCAACAGTTTTTATGGGATAAAAAAAGAAAGAAAAAAAACAACAACATGAAAACATTTTTGTGACCTTTAAAACTTTCCGGGGCTCAAAAAATCTGGACGCTCACTGGGATTATTACCCATCATTTCGCACAGCAACTCAACAGCACTGCTGGAGAGGGAGAGAGGAAGAGAATAAAATGTCTTACTTAAAGCCCTCAAGGCCATAAAATGATAAGCCCAAACTTTAGTTTGGTTTAAGATACTTGTATCTTTGCAATATGCATTTTTAATTAACTACTCAGGTTTCCATACTTTTCGAAGCCTTCCAAACCCAATCTCTAAGGATTCAAAGCTGGGTCTTGGGTAGATTAAATTATTTTAATTATAAACGTGTAATTGTGTTTGAAACTAGAGGCGAGAAAAACTTGCAAATACATTCCTAAATCCATTTTAGTGCATTACAAGCTTAATTAAATGCTCTTGCATAGTAGGCGGACAGATTAGCAGCCAGAAAAGGGTAATAATTTCCTGAAAATCATCTTACAAATCATCTTACATATCATCTTACATAATACCCCAAAAAGTAGTTTGAGTGCACGGCGCTAATGAGAACAGTGTGTTACACAACAAAGCGATGAGGAGCCAGGCTGAAGGCACAACTCTTTGAAATCTTAGCACTGTGTCAGCATTTTATCATTCCAGCATTACCCGACTGACCAGGAGGGGGGGAAACAGTGGGATACTGCAGAGAGGAGGACAGTAAACGCAGCCTGAGACACTCATGTGCTGCAGTTTGTGAGGTGAAAGTCAGAATTACACGTCTGTAGTCTCCCGAAACACTCTTTAATTTACATCCAAGCCTAAAGTGATTCATTTATAAATCATTATTTTTCCTTAATTTCCAGGCATTTTGAAGGAATTGGAGAGTCCTCAAGACACAAAGGTTGTGCTGAATGATAAATATGAACAAATAAAAATCATATTGTTTTGACAGATGCTGCGACATGAGTCACAATTTGAGGTACTGGTAATATTAGCATTTTTAAAAAATATATAAACTGACGATTTTTTTGTTCCCTTACATCTGGAGAATATGATTTCGTAGGCAGTAGCGCCACAATGCTTCATTTATAATAGTATGTTGTGACACATTTTACCTTTAATCACGTGGTGACATTGCAACATCAATAATATTTTAATTAAGTTGTTCAGCCGTACTCGGAGAACATGATTCAGATCTTTCTAGTCCTGATTCATCAGCTGATTTTACTATTTCAGTCCAAAGATGAGTCACTCTGGTTTTGGTTTGGTTCACACTGACACAATTTTTCCCTCTTTCAAGCCAACAGAAAATATCCTCTGGTGACTCAATAGAGGAAATACACACACACAAAGGCAGAGACAGTGCAGGTTTACAAGGAGGTGTTAATGTCCCTACATCGATTATTTTAATTAAAGGGGGAATCAGTAAGACTTTATAGGCACATTTAACCCTGATATACTGGGGCTTTGTAAAGTGCTGATAGTTTTAAACTTCCAGACAATCGGTGCAGCATGTCATAAAAAGAACTGTGAAAATAAGCAATACCAAGCTGGATTGGTCATTATATTGTATTATGGTGAAGTTCCCCATTATAACTAGTTTCAGTCTTGGAGATTCAGTTCCCTTTAACATCCCAGTGAGAATTCTGATATATCTGACTTGGTGCTGCAGCTGCTAATCAGCTGTGAGTAATGCAGATGCTCTGGCACGACTCCTTGTTGAGGATGAGTTGTTTAGTTTTTTAACTCGAAAAAAAATAAACCCATAAAAGGTGAAACAGTATCTGTGACTACAGCCAAAATCTCGCTTTCATCGTTTGACAGCTGTGTTGTCAGAGACCTTTTCATTTGGATGCAGCCTTGACAAGCCATTTGAAATAAACATCCTTATGGATCTTGTTGGTTTTTTTTGCCATGCAGTAAGTAGATGTACAAATAAACTTAAGTTTGTGCCTCAGGTTTTGGAGAGCAAGCTAATTCTAATTTGACTGTCCAGGTGTCAGTGTTACTTCACTTCTTATTTTCAGCTTCAAGTCTTTACCCTGGAGTGAATTACCTAACAGGTTAGAAGGAGACAACCCTTTGCTCTTTCAGTTTCTACAGCTGGCACCTGTGTGGCCTACCACCATGTGCCCCTGAGGGCCAACAGTGTCTGCAGGGTTTCACTTAAACAAAGACAGTGAGTAAGCAGTCCTTCAAGCAGAGAGGATGACCCATCAGTGACATCAAGTCAAAACAATAGTTTATACATTTACCACGTGATACATATATAAATATAGGCAATATCGGGCAATATCGGTGCACCGTTCGTACCTGTCATTAAATCTCAGCTGTCACCTTTGACCTGCTCTCTTTCTTACCTTGAGCGATGGCTATGGACTCGAAACTCTGCAGCTCCTTCAGTAAACACGTCCTCTCGTTCGGGTGGAGGCGGTAAATAAACTCTTTGGCTCTCTTGGGGGAGTTGAGCGGCTCCTTCGGCTCGTTTCTCCCATGTGTTCCCAGGCAGCGGCTGGGTGTGGGTCGCCCTATCCCCGGCAGCCTCGGCGCTACCACCGCCTGCCTCGCAGGAACCGACGGCAACTTCTGTACAACCCGTCGGAGAGCTCTCGGTCCAAAAAACGTCAGCATTGCGGCGAATTAAATAAATACTCCCAAGTCTGTCAAATGTAAAAAAAATAGAAATAAAAAAGGCTTCTTTGATCTCTGATCTCGCCGCCCCAGCAACGACTGGCGCTCGGGCAGAAGTTGTTCGGTCCTACTAGCTAGATTTCGACCTCAATGAGAAACAAACCAACGACTTTTCATGACCGTTTCCCTGAAACTCGGGTTAACTTTCAAGCCGCCGAACATTTCTTCCTTTCTTACGATCCGCTGGCTTGTCATGATCTTTTAAGACGCGGCAGGTCGGGAGTTTGTCACATGAAGTTCAAGCTAAAGCCGAGCGATAACTAACCAAGTCAGCCGGAATTACAAAGCACCTTTCCGGCGCCGGCTTTCAAAATAAAGCGCGTTGCTTCCGGTCACATCTTTTCATATTAAATCCACAGGATGTGAGTTAAGAGTACAAATAAAGAAAAAACTGGATGGACTGCATCTGTTTTCACTTCTTTCCTCCCCCTCACCCTTTGGGCCCCTTGTCACTTCACCTGTGTATTTAACATTTGTAGTTGGGAAGGGCTCTGGTTACAGTAAGGATGCCCGGATCATCTTTTTGCGCTTGATCCTCATCAGTCTTTTAATTTAGAGAATACGCCAACCAAATCCAGTACTTGTTTGTTTTTTCCTATTATACTACAGCATTAAATTAAAATGCATTAAAATTGGCGAAGCCATTTCAGTCAGTTTGCCAACAGAGTAGCTGTTTTAATAAGTTTGTAGGCATTAGCTGCAGCAGTTATCACATTGTAAGAATTTGGCCTTAATTTTCTTTGGTGTCCAAAGCTCTAAACCAGTTGTGGGTGGATGTGTCTCACATTGTCATATCTACCACCTCAGCATCCCCCCAGCAAAGACATACCCATCTTGTGCAGAGCTTTACAAAGACAAAATGAAATGCTTACAACTATCTATAACACAAAAATCTCATCTCATGTGTTCCCAGCAAAAATCCCACAGCCAATTTGACCCACATCAGGTGACACATCTTGGCTACCACAGTAGAAATCTGAGTACAAAGTCATGTAGTTACCTTGTCAATTAAATCTATTTTAAAGCACAAACTATTAAGTAAGTAGTATTGCTGTGAAGGCAGACCAAAATTGAGTAAGAAATCTGCCATTTGCTGCTTTCTTGAGTTCAAAAGCTGTCACCCAACATGGCAAACTGTAACTGTACTGTACATACAGTACATATCTAACTCAACTTAGAATAGCCAAATAGCACCATCTACCCGTCCAATGAGTCAACTGCATCTCCACACTGAAGGGTGTACTCGTGTAAAGTAGAATATGATATAGTATATATGATCCTAATTGTACTTAAGCAGCTTCTGTGGATTTCTGTGTGTATGAAATATGTACTTAAAGTAATTTACAGGTGATGTTAGTGATACGAGACAGAGTCCGAACGCATTATCAAAGATGATTTTATTTACATACATCTCTTTTTAAAACAAAAGGCAAACTGAACAGCTTTTACCTTTTTAAAAAGCTTTCAGAACAAATCAAACTAAATAATCAAATTAGACCCCAAGTCATCTCATTATCAACAAGAACATTCTGCGACAGGTAATTAACAGTTATGCGCATGAGTTTAAAACGTTCAGGCTGTGGAAGTCTAAACAATAGAATACTCTGTAGAGTTGTGCTTAAAAAGCATTTTTAACACAAATTCACAATGCAGATCTCGGTCGTCACTGAGGGATGTATATTGTCCAGTAGTTGTTAGTTTTAAGTTTACTGCAAAAAAAGAAACAAAACAACTTTTCCAGACTTTTCTGCGGCTCATTAAAAATACTCTTCCAGCCCTGCAGTGGGACCCTGAGACCGTCGGGAAGGTGCAGTCACGGTGACTGAAAAAGCTCCTGTCTGTTCCAGTGATTACAAGCAAAAAAAAAAAAAAAAAAATAGAAGGTGCATTTACTGAATAACTACCCTTCTGGGAACAAAATATTACATCTGCTGGCTTGTACAGCGACTCAACATCAGCGCTCTTATTATAAACAACATGTTCAAGGTCTGGAACAAGTGTTCAACTAAATTAAATACTGATTTATGTGAAGAGAAATATGGAAAAGAAATTAAAAACAAACTCTCCTCTTATCTTAAGGGAGAATGTTTGCACGTTCATGTCTTATTATATGTACAATAACGTACACAAATGTAAGCGAGGTCACACAAGAGACCAGTAGTAAATGATAGGAGGTATATCAGTGATTACAGTAGCAAGTCTTGTTTTTCTCCCCCCCCCCCAGACACACCTCTGTTTTTCTCTGGTTGGCGCAGAGTTGATGGAAAACTGCTTCACTCTCCTGGCTTCATTCTCTCTCTGGACAAGTTCACAGATTACCTGTTAAAAGTTAGTTGAGGACAAAATTGTTGAACAGGCCACAAAACTGAGCTGTGATCAATCTGCTAGTCAGGATTTGAGAGCACTCGATCAAGCCTGGTTTTGTAAGACAAAAAGTTCAAGAGCGAGAATCACTGACACAAACACCACTGACACGCACACAAGCAGCAATGTTATGAAGACTGTAACCAATAACGTTTGGCAAAATAAAAACAGCTGGAGAAAATAGTGACAGCAGGTTTCAAATGGTAGCATACAAAATGCTCCAAACTTGTCTTTCTACAAACACTCAAATTCTGACTCGCAGACCAATTAAAGCTTGAATTTGTTTAGTGGCGCCACAGTTAACACTTCAGCGTTTCCCCTATAATCCACCGCTGGGAACATGAACTGCATCTTCAAGACAGTCTACGCACAATATATGTCGGCAGGCTCACACAGTCACACGTTTCATTGAGTGCGCACACTCATACAAATACACACTGGAGCTGCATAAGTGACAAAATCTAAACAGGAGTTGTGAAGTGACTGAAGGCTTATCTTTTTTTTTTTTTTTTTTTTTTTGAGGAAAAAATATTTCCACAGCTTCCTCAACAAGGCTGACTTGTGCTGTGCAGAATCTTATAATTTAGTTTAACTTATTAATTTAAGTCTGCTTTGAGGCACTGGGAAATAAATTGTGTGGCGAGATGAACAGAAATTGTGCTGACAGAGCAAGATTTGAATCAGGATCCACAAATTTTAGATAAATTATAAAAAAAATAAAATAAAAAGAACAGTATGAGTTTTTGGTCTACATCATGCAGCCCCGACACACACACACACACACACACACACACACACACACACACAGAATGAGAGCAGCAGTTACTCTTTTCCATGAGCCCTTATAGAGTAAAACCCAAAATCTCAAAATCAAACAATAAGAACCTAACAAGACAAAAACAGAATGACATCCCTGACATTTTTTCAAAACAAAAACAAATTAAGATGCTGAAGTTGTATTTTATAATTATTTTTAACTTAAATATAATAAAGATATATGTATTTTCTTTTCTATAGATCCTCTCTCGTCAGTCCTCGGTGGAGTCTGTGTCGTCATTGATATAGTCTTCTTCTATTGGCGTGCTGCCATTTTGAGTCCCCCACTCATCTTCGTCATACTCTATACTGTCGTTGTCCTCCAGCAGCTCGTTGTCGAGCTCCCCCGGTCCTCCTGCAGCCTGAACACCGGCTGCCGCTCCATCGGCCGGCGGCTCGGCGGCTGGCTGTCCAAGCTGGTTTTCCCCCGGCGCTGGTGGGGCTGCAGCGGCGTCCTGCGGCACTGCGTAGCCCCCGTTGTTGTTAGAAAAGGCGGCTCTGTCTCGGCTCTCCTCCTCGACGTAAACTCTCTGATGGCACATGGGGCACGTGTCCTGGATGTAGAGCCACTTCCTCAGGCACAGCGCGTGGAAGTAGTGGTGGCAGGGCGTGATGCGGGCCGAGGTGGTAAACTCCTGGTAACAGATGGCGCACACGTCCTCGATGTCCCTCAGCTGGTCCCCTCGCACCTCCGGCAGGGAGTTGATCTTCTTGACAGCTGTGCGGCGGTTGATGAACGTCTTCCAGCCGTTCTTGGCCTGCAGGTAGATGTTGAAGTAAGCGTGCAGACACATCATGCAGGCGCGGATCTTGCTGCCGGACTCGAACATCATCGTGTAGGCACCGTTTCCGAACATGATGACGCCAAACAGGAACTCGATGATGTTGCCTGTTGAGCGCACGTAATAGACGTAGTCGTCCAGCTTCTCCCACAGGACGTTGGAGAAGCCATCCACCATGAAGAGGCCGTAGACTGTCAGAGACACCAGCACCTGGAGGGAGGAAATAAAGAAACAAGGTGATTTGTGGTGAGTTAACTTTTAGCTTTGGTTTGTCTGTCTGATTTGCTAACAGCGTGTAAACTGAAGCTCTCAGTGTTGCTGCTCTTGTAAAAACCACAGACTGTATGTAAAAAACGCTACACGTTGTTCTGCTGTTGTTTGCATCGTGTGTCGGCAGAGTCTATTCGTCACGTTACATTCAACACGTTACGCTGTTTAGTCAACCAACCAGCAATCTAGAAACGCTACAGACTGCTCTGTATTTCTGTCAGTTGTTGGGCTCATTGCATCTAAAGACTTATTTGTTTTCATGTAATTGTCCACGGGGTCATTGTATTACCTATATAATATAAAATCTTGATAATGCACACTTGGATGATTTTCATATGTTTACAAAAGGTATTTGCTGTTATTTTATTTTTTATGCAAACAAAATGGCAACTGTATTTGTAGTTTTCAATATAAATTTGTTGAAATGGTTTCAGTGTGTGTATCAGTACATTTTAATATTTTTTGGCACATTTTTGCGTGATAATACTGATAACCGTGATAATTTTGGTCACTATAATCGTGATATGAAATTTTCTAAACACTTAACAATACAGGTTGGTTGTTAAAAGTGAAATACTTTCTGTCGGTGTCCCTTAGATGCATTAGTGTTTTTGTACATGTCCTGATTTCTGACATGTTCTTTTGGGTGTTGATGGTTGTGAAAGAGTCAAAACATTTCAGCTTTCACTCGCTTAGAAAACATGTTGTGCGTGATCTTGGTCAGGAAGCTTCCTTTTTTTCAGTCTCAAAATGCATGCTCACTTGCTCTCTCACTGTTATTACAACTCAGCACCCATAAACTAGCCGTGCTGGGTCAAATAGCTAAAGTTAGCATAGCAAAGTCATGGCCACGGTGTCTATAGGTAGACAGACAGAAGCCTGCTTCTGTGGTCCTGTGGTGTCGGCTCTGTCTCTGTTTGACCAGTAGAAAAAAACTCCCTTGTGGTTAATAAAAAAAAAAAATAAACTGCTAATAAAGACAAGAGAGCCACAAATGTTCTAAACAAATATAACGTTAATAAAAATTCTCCATCCTTACCTTGAGGCAGAGCTCCACGCAGAAGGCTGTGACGGCGAAGAGCCAGGTGTTGAGGGCGTAGTTGTGCCAGAGGGCATAGCTCAGCACCACGGGCAGAACAAAGAGCGCCGTGGACACCAGCAGGACGGGGAAATGGCGCCGAAAAGAGGAGACGTGGGAAGCGCTTAGGGACATCATGACAGGGTCGGTCATGCCGTGGATGAAGTGCAGGATGGCCGTCAGCAGGAGGCACATGTTCCGGCTCAGGCGGACCTTCAAATCGAAGACAGAGAGAAGCACTTGTATATAATGCTAGATCATAACGGCAAGCAATACTGCAAGTTTTAAATATATAAAATAAGACCTATTTAATGCCAATTAAAAGGTAGAAATAAGACTTTAAGCCCCCATGGTTTAGGGGTTAAGATGTCAAACATGAACTGCAAAGTCATCTGATTGGAGTCCGGCCAGTAACCTTTGCTGCATCTCTCTCTGTTTATAACAAAGGCTTCAATACGCCAACACAGTTTGTGTAATAATGAACAATGGCATACAAAATAGGCTTGACACAGGTATTTCAGAGGCTTTAAGAAGCCTTTGCTAAAGGTGCTCTGAAGAGAAAGTTGGAGAAAATCACACATAAAGGAAAAACACGGGAGGAAAAAAAGAAAATAATTTAGGTAAAGTTCAGAAACATGGTGAACATCCAGCATCAAATCAGAAGCTTTCGCTGCCGGCTTGTGTCCGTGATCCCTTTCTAAATCCACCAATTAACCCCGACTCAGTAATCAATCTGTCAATCAACTAGGGAGCCGGAGTCATGAATCCCGCAGCGACATACCAGGCGTTCCTCAGGGTCCAGGCTGCTGAGGCCGGTCTGCAGAGCCAGGATGAAGAACAGAACAGGAGCCACGAAGCCTAAACGTTTGTCTTCCTCCTCAGTCGAACCTGGAGGGTCAAAATGAGGCAGAACACTGAACTTTAGTGGCTTTCTTACAGCCAGTACGCACGGCAGATTATAAATGTTTGTACAGCACACTTGTTGTTTAACACAAACACACTCGGCCGTACCTATGAAGGCCAGGATGCTGAGGCCAAGGTAGTGCGCTACAGAGGAGATAACGGCACTCATCCCCAGAACAGTGAGCGTGGAATCACAGCCGGAGATGATCAGGTTACTCGTCAGTTCCCAGAACACATCCCAGCTCAGCAGGTATCCCTGAAAACAGTGCAGTCACAGAGCTACGTATGTCTGGCTGATACTAACAGTGATGCATTAGCTGTTTGGTTTTTTTTGTTTTTTAAACATAAAGAAACATTTTTGGAATCCTTTAAATTTGGTCATTTAAGAATTATAACCATGATGCATCTAGAGACGCGGTTTTTAAATGACCTCAAACAAACAGTATATCTTTGGTATTTATTTAGGTATGCAACTTCTTGTTACACACAAGCTAAAAAAATATACTTGTGATATAATGAAATCGACCAATGCTGACGTATCGGTTGGGCTTTACATAGCTTCTGGTGTAGTGTACAGACATTTATTTCTTACTTTGTATTTTGCAGACCTACAGGGTTTCTGCAGCATTGACCTAATTCAATTAGACACTTTTTAATACCACACACAAAGCAATTTATAAACGTTTTCCAGTTATACTGGTCAAAGAATGATGGAAAGCCAGTGGCGATGAGAATGCCAATGACAATCTGTTAACTACATACAGTTACTGACATTTATTTCACATTTTTATCAGTACTTCCAAGCTGTATATAACAAGGATTTCTAGTGATGTGGTCATCCCAGATAACCAGCAGGAAATTGATGGTTGAATTACCAAATAAAAAAGGATTAGTACATTTATTTAAGCTTTTACTAAAATTCCCACTTGCGCATTATGTGATTGTAAGCTTACTGTAGCCTGCAGTAACGACAATGTTTGCTACAGGTCTGACGGCACTGACTGAAACAGACGAGTACGGAGCATTTACATTAAAAGCAGACTGAATGGTTCTGATCTTACCTGTGAGTCGGGGCTCCCGTCTGTGGCGTCACCGCTCTCCCTCCTCACCGCCCGCACCACGTAGACCAGGATCAGCGCCTGGGCGGTAACCCGAGTCAGCCAGAACACACGCAGCACGTCTGGGAATCTGATCCTCTTCCACGTGTCCTCTAGCAGCAGCTGAAGCCCGTAGATCCTGTACATGTGCCTTACGAGCAGGTAGACGTACCGGCAGGAGTAGTAAAACCATTTGAGCCTCATGGCCAGGCACACAGCTGTGTTTATTGTCAGCGCCAGGCCTGAGAATAAAGCCACCAGCTGCCTGACATCCGCAGGCAGCTCAATCATTAGCCCCCACAGAGGGATCATGATGTCCAGGACCACCAGCGCGGCGAACACAGACTGGAGGTTGAGCAGGAACACGTAGCCCACACCAAAACCAAGCTGGACTGCAGCCATGCCCAGCCACAGCGTCGGCCCGTTTCTGGGCACCAGCCTGAATCCCAGAGCTGCTTTGTAGTAGGCGCTATAGAAGTCTATGTGGGAGGTGGCGTAGTAATTGAAGAGGACCGCCGCCATGCCGAGGACAACGGCAAAGAAGAGGGTGTAGAACTTGAACAAGGCTTTCTGGGAGAGCAGCAGCACAACGCTGGAGATGAGGACACCTGGGACACACAAGAGACGCAGTGAGCAAAGACCAGAAAATGAACAGAAGACAATTGCTGACTGTAGCTTGTAATTTGTCTGATTGGAGGTCCAGTGTGTAACAATTAGGAGGATCTATTGATGGAAATGCAATATAATGTCCGTAACCATATTTTCAGTGGTGTATAAGGATGTTAAATAATGAACCATTATGTTTTTATTAACTTAGAATGAGACATTTCTATCTACATACACCGCAGGTCCCCTTACATGGACGTCGCCATGTTGCACGGTCATCTTTCTACAGTAGCCCAAACGGACAAACTGCTCTACAGAGCATGTTTCATCACAACTTGAAAACGTACGAAGAAGAAGAAGTAGTAATAATAATAGTAGTAGTATTAGTAGTCGTCGTCTGTTTTGTTAGAAGTAAAAAGAGAAGTGAACTTTAGACAAATGGAGGAGCACACATATTATTTAACACAAGAGCCGACAGAGTGTGCCGGCCACCGCAGCTTCTCCTACGTGTTTGCAAAGGGAGGGTTGAGCAGTGAGTGAGCCATTGGTTGCATTTCGCAGCACTCACCATTAGATGCAACTAAAAGGTAGACCCTGAACCTTGTATAAATCTGTCCGATTAAACAGCATTAAGTGTGGATTTTAAAGTAAAGAATCTGAACATACACAAGCGAGGTTAGGAGGAAAACAATCAACTTGCTTGCAGAGCTATGATCCTGACAAGTCAAGCAAACAAGTGCAATGCAACAGGGCAAAGCAAGGCAAATAAAGAAAGAGTCGAACATTTCATCAATCAAACCGGTCAAACATTTCTTAAGACATTATAACTTGTATGGTTGGTTGCAGGACGTTGTTGTCCTGAATCACACATACAGTTATCAAAAAAGCTTTAGTATATTTCAAGTGAAAAATGGAAGCACACAAAATAAATAGATAAAATTAACACCTGAGTCCGCTTTGTGAAAGGATTACTTCTTTATTAATGTATAGTGTCTGCTATGTAGCAGAAGGGAGTTACAAAAGCTCAATTTCATTATATAACCTTTTATTTTGTGACAATAAATTTACCTATCCTATCCTGTATGTGTGCGCACTGGGGTTGTTTTCTTTTTTTAGAAATATACACACTTCAAGTCATCCACCAATTGTCAAAACAGGACAGGATCTTACTATGTCTAAATAGGGAAATTTCCTTGGATGAATTGATTCATGTTTAAATTTTGAAAACAGTTGCAACAAAAATGGTTAGTGGGCAGTCTGTTAAAATCTAGTCTGGTAAAAGCAGCAAAAAAAAAACTCTACGTAGAAACTAATGTAGATACGTAAATATCTAATTTTACTCTTTCTATACCCCTTGTATAAATTGCCACCTTGACCTTCAGCCCCTAACAATGTTTATCAGTAACTGACAAGCTGCGTTCCTCTTGAATCACCTGTGTAAAGAGTTCATTGACTTAATTGACACAGGGTAATGAACTTTGCTGTTAAAGGGGTGTTTGTGAGGGCTTTTTATTTATTAAAATATTATCTTTTTAACATTTTAGTTTGTGTCTATTTGTATTTATTTCAGGCAAACATTACTAGGTTTACATGCTGGAACTAAACAAAAAAATTTGTGGGTTGTAGAAACAAGAGACTTTTGGCTGACCCACTTTAAAAAGGCACCTTATTTGACCCCTTGCCTCTCCAAACCCAGAGAGCCTTGACTAAACACCAAGAGGACTTTTCACGGAGACTGAGCTGTTCAAAGGTCTACAAATTGTACAAATGGAGAGTTATGTAACCTGGTAGTTGTTTATCTGTGTAGTGTTTTCTGTTAACAACTAAATGTTGCACAGAAAGAAGCTTTAAAAAGTTGTTGAAGAATAAAAACCAGCTGTAATTAATGTAGACCGGGTTCAAGAAAATGAACAGATGAAACTATGCCTGTCGAGTGCCACAAAAACACAAAAATGTTTGTTGCAAGTCGAGAGATACAATAATAAATATGTTATGTCGAATTAGGCTTGTCTGTAAAAATGATTAATTTCATTAATTAAAATTAAAATGCAACTGCTGATGGAATATTGTGCCCAAATTGGCATTAAAGTAAAGCATAATTGCTTAAAATGGTAATGTCTAAATGAAAAGGATGTAAAACCTCACAAACATCTGTCATAATGTGAAATATTAAATAAAATACAGGCCTAGTTTCAAACGTGTAGGATTTTGTACTCAAGCATTACTTTTTGCCATAAACTCAGATGATGGGTGTGATGATTACAGGTGAAATAATCCATCGGTTCTTGAAAAGAAATTGAATCTGCAACAATTTTGATAATCTGCTCTTACTTTTTAAAGTCTTCTATGATAGATTATGTTTGGGTTCTTGACTGCTGGTCAGACAAAACAAGACATTTAGTCAAACTGGACTCTGGGAAATCGTGAAGGGCTTTACAGGGATAAAGAACAATTTGTCGACAGGCTGAATGGCAGAGAAAATGTCCCCCCACGGTCACTTTGAGAACTTAAATTGAATTCAGTTGACTTTGACACAATACCTGCGATAACACACCTGCTTAGCTAATAGCTCGTAGCTAGATAGCGAGCTGCTAAACATCAAACCAGGCTGAATTGGGTCTAAAGCAAACTCGTTAAACACCGTGTTAGATCATTTTAGCTTGTCCTGATATTACAGCTGGGAGTTAAATCGGCTTTAGTCGCTCTGACAGGTGACATAGCTTCACACTAACGTCACGGCTAAAGCGTCGGTTAGCTAGCTGTCAGTGTGTTGTGGTCTGCGGACAGACTTTGGAGGCTCCCGTACCGGACTTTTAACATGCTTACCCGTGACCCGGACCAGCACCTTGCCCACCGCACCGGCCCATCCCGAACCGGGGTCGTAGTATGAGTTAAAAATGGCGTCAATAATAAAGATACAGGGAACTCGCAGAGCCACATCCAGCACCGCTAAGGCCTGCCGGCCTATCCGGGCTTGAGTGGACGCCATGCGGCTTCGGTGAAGAGCTTACAGACCCCGGCTATCCATGCACCATTAAATAAGTTACAGTCCGCCAGCAGCGGCCGCCTGTCGTCTTCGGTTTCGCTTTGCCTGGCGTTTATTCAATAGCCGGGAACCTGCTGCTGTCCGCCATCTCGGCCCAGCGGAACCTCCTGTTGCTTCTTCTTTTGCTCTTTAATGTTGAGTTGTTGGCATCCGGAGTGTTATCGACACCGTCCGCTACGCTTCAGGGTTCTCCTCAGATCCTGTGTCACTCAGTGTCATGAAAAATGTTACGAGATCTCCGAAGTGGCCGTTTCCTATTGCTTTGGTTGCTCTGCGAAGACTGCAGAAGTTGCTAGGCTGTTGGTTATGCTTCCGACGTAACGTAACGTGACTTCAAGCGTCAGAGGGTGTGGCAGCTGACGTAGCACGTTTCACAAACAAAACACAAAATGTGCAATTGCTCCATAATTGCTCTTGATTAAGAAACAAAATGAATTTTATTACTAGAACAACTCTTAAATAAGAACTGTATGTTACATATATGTCATATTCAGAAATCCTCCAAAAATGACAACATAAAGAATATTTTTGATGCCATTTCTGCAGGTTCTCTTAAATTTTTGAGAAATGTTTTTTATAGCAGGAATTGATATTTTAGATTAAAGATATAGAGTACATAAAAACCCTTTATCTCATAGACTCTCAAACTATAAACTACTATTTTCTTTGATGTTTTTTTATGTCGTATGCTGTTCCTCTTACCTTTATGTTGGCTAATTCATCTGTATAGTTTTATGTTTCGCACGTGTCCGCTTTATCTGACACATTTGCTAAACATAAAAAAAAAAAAAGACTAATTACACAAGCAAAAGTTTCATTCAATCCGCTAAAATGCTGTTCTTCTGTCTTTAATTCCATCTCTATTGTTAAACACTGTTCCTAATGTAAAACATTTTTACAAACACGCACGTCCTGTATCACATCTGTGATTCAACATACATGCATATTTACATCCCTCTACTCTGACACTGACTGATAAATATAAAAAACAGGCGGTACTTTTTTTGTATATGAAATGGACATTTTCATTTCTTTTTCGAAAAGTTCATTATTGTTTGTTTGTATTGTTGTTTTGAAATCATCCAGATAGCCTTGTGTTTAAAATGAATTGTGTTTAAAGAGAAGCACCCGCTAGGTTCAACCGTGGCTTCACCAATAACTTAATTTACAGCTACAAGAAACACAAAAGAATTTAATTCTTTCAGCATTAAGGAAACACCTGTGAAAATGTAATTATTTTATTTCAGAAGCAATTTCACAATTGGCAAAAGTAGAGTTTTACCCCTGGACAAATCTTACACACACACACACACACACACACGTAAAATAAGACCATGTCAGTTGGTCTCATGAAAGTTTAAACATGTTCATCATCATCAGCTGGAGCTGAAGAAGACTTTGTTGGTGTTGTTGTAGATTGCATTGGCCAGCTCTAGGGGGTCCTCTTCCCTCGCTGCTGCCATCACCTCTAGAACTTGTCTGAAGAGACAAATAGTAAAATCTATACATTAGCTATTTAAATTCAGTGCATGATGGAGTAAAAAACATTAATGTTTAACTCGCTCAATTTATCCGTTGAGTTAGTTTTTTACCCTCTAACTGCACTCCAACATTACTCACATGATGTGACAGGGCTCGTTCCTGTCCTTCAGACAGTGCCCCGCCTCCCATTTCTTCTTTGTGGGAAATGTAGTTTTAATGTATTTGGAGCCTGCATGAGTGTTCTTCACGCCACACCACGGAGCATCTGGGAAGGAGCAGGTACGTATTAATGCATAAATAAATGACTAACAGCAATGTGATGCACAAAACATCCAGATTTTTTTATTTTATGTAATTATGAAACTGTGATACAGCTTCTTCAGCAAATCTGATGTAAAATTCTGGAGCAATTTAACTGGAATATCAGGAAATTTTGGCTTAATGTGGTTAACAACAAATTTACTGCTATTCTAATTTATTTTCTTAAACCATTCAATGGCCACTTTTTGTCAAATGCATTCTTTATTACAATACACTCACCTGTTTCTATCATTAGCCTCTCAGTCGGGATAGACTTCATAGCTTCAATATTGGCCTCTGTTTTCAAGGAACTGAAACATAGAAATAACGATAAAACTGTTCAAATTGACTAAATAATTTAATGATTAATTTGGATGACTAACAATGCAACACATGTCCTGTCAGCTCATTAGTCTGTCTATGGTTGACTCTAATGAAAAACTTTGCTTGTGTTTAGACCAGTGGCAAATAAAGTTAGATGCGATGTGGAAATGAGTGCAAATGTGGTTCATTCTTGAGGTTCAGGGGGGGAAAACCTCCACCTCATATTTCAAAATCCTCTTACCATCCATTTATTCCAATATAGAGGTCCAGGTCAGTGAGGGCAGCAGCGTCCTCTGCAGTCCCATCAAATGAGTGGACCTGAAAGAAAATAACTCTTACAGATATTTCAGATTGTTGTTACAGATTTTACTGCAAAGTGTCTATTAAATACATCACTTCAGGTAGATTGGAGATTTCCCAGGATCACAAAATGCAATGCACAACGGGAATGGAAGAGATACACACAGCTAAAAAAAAGTAAACTAATTGCAGAAGATGTTAAAACAGCTTCCACATCAATCAACATCTAATCAAACAATTTCAGCAGCAAAGCAAAGAGTCAAAGTTCCCTTTCAGTAGATAAGTGTTTATCTTTCCTGTATACTTTCTACCAAACAGTATACAGCGTATAATAGCATACGGTATAAAACAAATGCCTCACCACTCCTCCAACACATCGGTCTCGATTTCTCTTCATGATGTCTGTCAAAACAGAGACAAAGAAACAGTTAAAATGTCTTGTATGAAAATCCCTCTCATGATCCAGAGCAGGTCGTGGTGCAAAAATCTACCGATGAACTCCTGATGGGAGTTTCTGCAGTGGAGGAACATGGGCAGCTTGGTCTCCTCTGCCAGGTCAAACTGCTTCTCGAAGAATCTGTTAAGGACCAGAAAGAGCAAAGAGAGGGGAAATAAAGTAAGTTTATCCAAATAAAGGTTATTTCAGGACTGCATTTACTTACTAATATTGTTATGGAATATGGACAGAGGAGCACTGACACACTTAAATAATAAAATAAAGAGAATTGTTCAACATACAATTAACAGATAACAATTGTAAATTAATGTCATTTATCAAATAAAAATGCAAAAAAATTTACTTGTTCCAGCTTCTCCAATGTGATGATTTTCTGCTTTTCTCTCTAATTTTTCACTTACTTATGGATTTTGAACTGTTGTCCTGACAAAACAAGTCATTTGAAGGTGTGACTGGGGGTGTTTGGAAATCGTAATGGGCAGTTTTTTAAACTTGTTTGACTTATTAATTAAACAATGAATCAAATAAATAATCAATAGATTCATTGGTAATGAAAATAATTGTTACTTGTAGCCATATTTTTAACATAAGCTGTAGCTGCAAAACAGTGAAGATGTGAATCTGGCTCAAAAGGACAATCAAAGACACCAGAAATGCAGCCAGGCACATATATATCAGGTTCAACCAACCTGATGCAACTACAAACCAAAAGTAAACAGATTTTATAAGTATTTGCTGGTTTTACCTCTTTATGCCCCCAAAAAATCATTTGAATGGTACAATGTAAAGAGGGGAAATCTTTGGTTAAAAGTCTGTAGTTAAACACAACCAGTGATGGGGCTTCTAGCAACTACCCACAGGTACACTTTAAAGGCTAAAAGGCCAATTTTGTGGTAGTTGGAGGGTTAGAGTAGCTTTTAATATTCACTAGTGACAAATTAACTTACTTAAGTTGAGTCTCTTTGGGGCAAAATTCCAATCTGTCAAAATCTGGGACAAGACAAAAAGACACAGCATTATTCATCATTATTACAGCTTCAACACATCACTAAACAATGGAAATACTCATTGTTACCCACAGCTTATTTACACTGATATGAGTAGTTTGTATTATATAAATTTGTTGCTTACATATAAATACAATATTAGTTTTTAGTATATTAAATACAGTATATATAAAAGTATATATAACATGGTATTATAAAAACTATAATCATTTCTGTTCGCAACAGCGGTAGCAGTACACACCGAGTCCACACTCTCCGATGGCCACCACCTTTCCTCTGTGTGCTGATGCCAGCTCCCTCAGCCCTGAGAAGTACTGGGATTCTCCATTCTGCTCAAACTCACTGCAGCGGGTGGGATGGCAGCCGACTGTGCAGTAAAACTCATCTGTAATAAAGGAGGGAGCTTAAGTATAAAGAGTCCAGCACAGAGGAAAACATTAGGCAGATTTTGCTGATTCTGCTCTTGAATAGATGGACTTATACAGAGGCTTAAAGTGGGGGGCAGGCCTCCCCAGGAGGGCTGCAAAGAGTTTCATGGGAGGCTCAGTGAAAAAATTACATTAATTATCTAAAGGAGATATAGAATAGCCTCGCTGTGTTTGATTTGGTTAAATAGATAGTTCAGAGATACAGTAGTTTTAGAGAATTTAAAATTTTTCCCACTTACCCAGAGACTAATAAATGCCTTACCAGAGACCTTTATTATGTATTTAGTGTAGGCTGAAGTTATGTCAAACAGAATATTAGGCTGTCTTGGCTCATTTCTGTCTGTTTATGTGATCATATAACATTATCATGATCCCTTAGGCGTCCACGACAGGCAAAACTAACCAAGTAAACTAAAGCGGGGGCGCCTTATTCCAAGCTTTGTCTGAGGGGAGACTTTAAAGATCCCTAGACTAATACAAACAATCACCTATTTTGTATGTATGTTCTAATGAAGACCTCAGAAATTTACATTTACAGTGGCTTGCAAAAGTATTCATACCCCTTGAACTTTTCCACATTTTTTCATGTTACAACCAGAAACGTACACGCAAAGTGGCGCATAATTGTGAGGTGGAAGGAAAATGATTAATGGTTTTAAAGAAATTTCACAAAATAAATGTAGCGTGCAAAAGTATTCAGCCCCTTTTAAGCCGACAGCCCTAAATAAAATCCAGTGCTACAAATTGCCTTCAGAAGTCACCTATTTAGTAAATAGAGTGTGTAATCTAATCTCGGTATTAATACAGCTGTTCTGTGAAGGCCTCAGAGGTTTGTTAGAGAACATTTGTGAACAAACGGCACCATGAAGGCCAACGAACACATCAGACAGGTCATGGATAAACGTTTGGAGGAGTTTAAAGCATGTTTAGGTTCTAAAAAAATATCCCAAGCTTTGAATATCTCATGGAGCTCAGTTCAATCCATCATCCGAAAACGGAAACAACTGCTGCGTTGTTGAAAAGAAGCCATAAGGAGTCCTGTTTCTGGTTTACCAAAAGCCAAGTGGGGGACTCAGCAAACGTGTTAGAAGGTGAGTTGATGGGAAGATGGATGGAGCCAAACACAGGGCAATCTTGTAAGAAAACCTGTTAAGAGTCGGCAAAAGACTTGAGACTGGGGCGGAAGTTCACCTTCCAACAGGACCCTAAACATTCAGCCGGAGCTACAACGAAATGGTTTACATCAAAGTAATAAAATAAAAAATGTGGAAAAGTTCAAGGGGTATGAATACTTTTGCAAGCCACTGTATGTGAAAAGGCCCCTGGCTCTGCAATACAATTCTAGAAAGACTGCAGACACTTTTCTTCACAATATGTCTTTGTCATTGTTACGGCGCAGTGGATAAGACACATGACTTTGGTTTAAAAGACCCAGGTTTAATACCCCACTGTGACACATCCACCAAATAAAAGCGTCAGCTAAATGAATAAATGTATGTAAAAAAAATGATGTAAACATATGCATTACCTCTGGTCTCAGCTAGTTTAAGGGCCTCCTTGCTGTCTTCTAGGCTCCCTCCTGTGATCATAAACTGACGAAGAAACAGAAATTATATTACTAATGAGACCGAAGACATTTCAAATGGGGTTTTTTTCAGTGTAAAATAACAGGACGAAGAGTCTATGTTAGCTACTTTTCATCCTCTGGGGACCTTGTTTGTTTGTACCAAGGGGCCTCACATCTCCATACTTTCTAAAGGCCAGCACGGGGTGACTCCACTGGTTGATTGTATTTAAGCTTATGAGATAATGATGGCCTTACTTCTCAGCTGATTTATTACCCCAGTAAACGCTATGCTAATGAGCTCATGGTCTCAATCGCTTGTTTCAAGTCTTCTTCAATGCAGCATTATGTTAATTTTGTAAATGATGATCCCATTTAGAGAAAAAGAGGCAATAAAGGAGGGTATGCTTCAAGGCGTGGTTACCTTGTGATTGACAAGTTGACCAACATTGCAAACTATAAAGCCACTTGTGTGACTACAACTAGAATAAGTGCACACTCACATTAAAGTGATGGGCACACGTCTCACCTTTTCAACTCCGATTTTAAGAGCTCTGTCGATGATCTGACTGAAGTCATCTGTCAGAAAATCACAACGGGTCTCAGATTAACTTTATCCCAACAGAAGACAAGTCAAAAGTAAACACGTTGCTCACCTTCATGTTTCTGCTTCCCTCTGTAAAGTCCTCTAAACATGGGATCTGTCAGGTTCACACCGATATCTGGAGAGGGAGAGGTTGAAATGTATTGATACTGCAATACCAAACACTTTGTTGAGATTCTTTCTTGATGTGCTGGAACAGATAACATGTTTTCTTGGCATCCATTACTGTGAAACTGGTACCAACAGCCTGCTGGGATATATTCTATTGCAATAACTACTGTATGTTATTAATATAAAATGATAATACATTCTGTAGTTATTGTTATTACTGGCACTGACACCAAAAATGCATAGTCAATACGCCGATCAGTGTAGATGATAAAATAATATGCTAGATATGTTTCCATTAGGGCTGTAACTAATGATTCAAACCCTAAAAACATTTAGCAATCACCATCCATTCCAAAAAAAGAAAACTGCAAATCCACAACATCGAGGAGCTGGAACCAGCAAACGTCTGGATTTTTTTCCTTTATAAAGATCTGATTAATCAACTAAATGTTTCATCTTTTGGTGTTCTTTAATGACACAGTGGCTCCATGTTTTGATGTTTGTAGAAAGAAAATTATGGATTTTACAAAGCAACTTGTTAACTTTTTTGTTCACATCGAATAGATATGAGTTACTTAAATGATTGTTTTGTCTATAAAATGACAAAGAAGAGGTGAAAATGGCCTTTAGAGTCCACTTCTCATTGCTTGTGTCATCTGAGCAACAGTCTACCATCCAGTGGTGATTCACTTTCTAATGATATCAAACAGACTCAGTTTGGATTCTTCACTGTAATGCCAACACCTGCTGCTGATTGTAATAGCTGTAGGTACTATAAACTAAAATCAGACCCTCTGACATTTCCCTGCACAGCTGCAAAGCTCTGTGACTGCTGTGTTGTCATTTTCAGCAGGGCTAACTTCATGCTAACTAAACATGCAGGCTTTTCTGTTTGCAACAAACGACACCAAGAGACTTCCGCCCTTTGTGTTTTAAAAGCTAGCCATTAAACGTCAGTGTCTTACCGATGAATTTGTGCTGAGCCATTGCTGTAAGAGTAATACTTCTGAAAAGAATCACACATGTAGCTCTCACCAATCCCATAATGCTGCATTACCGTAATTACTGTCATATGGGAGAAGCCACATTACTGAAATAGCAATCTTTTATGATAATTTTCCCCTTAACTAAATATTTTAGACGGTAAAAATGTGGAGCGAACTTACTTTTAGTTAGTCATTTAAGAAAACGTCTGCGATGTAGTCCTGACAACAAAAAAAAGGCGGCTATAGACATGAAATATTTTTGCGCATTTTGTAGGTATATACGGTCGCAACATCCAATCGCCACAAAGTCCCAGAATCCTTCGCGCTGCTAGCTGAGAAGGTGACAGGGGACGGCGAAAATGGCCTCTGCCTATCTTACTCACCAGCAGAAAGTGTTGCGGCTTTACAAGAAGTCACTAAGACATCTCGAGTCGTGGTGCATCTTTAGGTAAGAGGGGCTGTCTTCGTGTGAGCTCTGCGGTGAAAAGTCAGATTCAGATTTATCTGCAGTAGAGCAGTCTGTTTATGTGCCGGTGAGCTAACAGCTAAGCTAAATGCTAAGTGCTGCTAGCCAGGTCACTCATTCTTCAAATCAATCAGCTCTACTGCAAAAAGCGTTTCCTCCTCAGCTCACCCACTCTTCTTCATTCAAACAAGATTATATATATATATATCCCTGACACTGTCCTGTTAGTTTTAGACATTATATTGGTCAAATATAAGTTGATACTTGACACTTTCACAGGGCGCCAGCTAGCGTCGGTATCAGTGAACAGTCCAGTTGGACCTAAACTAACGTTATACAGTCACTCACTATAACTAATCTGTCAATATAAGTTATCTGTTAACTAGAAAAGTTTATATATAATGTCATTTAGTTTAATGAGTATGTGTTTGCTTGTTCACAGCCACTCTAAACACTGTTATGTAAAAGTTTGCTCCCTAAATAAAGATGACAAAAATGGATTCAATCAATCAAGTAACTGGTTTTGATGGGTTCAGCTTCAACTCTTTTCTGTATGAGGAACTGAATGACTTGAAGTTTTTGTTGGTTGTTGGTCAGGAAAAGACATATTGTGATCTGGAAGGGATTTGTTATTGATATTATTTCACATTTTATAAAGTAATTAAGGCACCTGATTCTTATACACTTAGTTTATAGCTGGAGAAAATGATATATAGTCACATTAAAGAAGACTTTTTGACAAACAAATCTCAATTAGACCCTCAACCATTTTGGACATTTGAGGCTGGTGTTTATATTGTATATTTTAAAAAACTGATAATTATATACCAGGATATTTTGATCGCAGTGTTTTAGAGTTAAAAAGTAAACGTGTGACTTTTCTTTAATTGACAAACACTGAAACGGCAACATATATTGGGCTTTTCTGCACTGCAGTTTCATATTGGTTATCTTATTGCCCATACAGATATATTGTATCTGTTACAAGCTCATGTTGGTCGATAGATTTATTAATGTTCTATCATTTTAAATATTGTTATTGCTGAAACAGTGTTGATACTGGGTTAAAAAAAAAAATAAAAGCTCGGACTCTTGAGACAAGAATTATCAAGAAGAATTTCACGTTGTTTACATCAAATGTCTCAAAGTTATAGTGTAAATAGGAAAACATCATAGTGTTTTCTCAAGAGGAAGAAATGCTGTTTATTATTCAACAGACAATTTTTTTTTAATTGTCTGAGTCATTGTAGAATAAAAAAAACAATGCAAACATTCCCTCATCCCTGCTTCTCCATCGTATGTTTTTTAAATGCTTTTCTGTCCTGTGTGATTAAATAAAAAAAATTGTCTTACTATTTTATGATGTTTTATAGACTAAACGATTAATGTTCGGGTTGATCAGTAATGAAAGCAATTGTTAGCTGCAGTCCTACTTCAAATGCATGTTTCTGCTTGTGTGAGACTTTAATGGTGCTACTGTCTCTACGTTTTTCTCTTACTAGATGTCTTGCACTTAAAGAAGACATCCTGTCAATATTGTGATTTTAAGAAATATAGCTGGTGTTTTCCTGTTACAGAGACAAATACCGCTTCTACGCCTGCATGCTGCGGGCTCGCTTCGATGAGAACAAGAATGAGAAGGACATGGTGAAGGCCACCATGATGCTGAAGGCGGGAGAGGAGGAGTTCTGGGCCAACCAACATCCCCAGCCCTACATCTTCCCCGACTCTCCTGGAGGGACATCATATGAGAGATATGAGTGCTACAAGGTGAGGCGGGGCTTCATGTGCTTTATCTGGATTGCTACCATGAAATGATTTGTTATGTGAGAAAGTGTTTTGCACTTGCTGTCAAGTTGTTACTGCCCTCTGCTGGAAATGTAAGGAGAGTGCAACTGGATCGATCTACTCCAAACAAATGTATTCTGAGAAAGTCTATCCTCAGATGTTAACGTTGTTTAATGTAAGAGCTTAATAACAACTTGTTATTTTGAAGAATGTTCATACTTTTTATCAGGTGGCCTGTTTTAGTTAATTACGACACATTATGTAAACTTATTTGAAGTGAAAACGCGGTGTGAAAATGCAGAAAGTGTCAACGTTACATGATGTTTTGTTCCTGAAGGTCCCAGAGTGGGTGCTGGACCACTGGCACCCGTCGGAGAAGGCCATGTACCCGGACTACTTCTCCAAGAGAGAGCAGTGGAAGAAACTGAGAATGCAGAGCTGGGACAAAGAGGTGGGCTATTACAGGACACGTTTTACCACCAGGGCACACGTCACCTCCATACACACAGCAAAATACACATTACAGTACTAACCATTCTAATACTTAAGAAATGACTCAGGAGTGTTAATTGATGGTGTGAATGGACACTGCCTAAGACTAAAACAGCTCACCTTTGTAATGGTGAATGCACTTACTTTTACTGTGACCACAGGGCTCTAAGCGGCCGTTGTTCAAGCGTTTTTGACTTATGCCCCCCTAAAACAAATCCCCGTCTATTAGCTGCCCTCTGTGACTATGTATTTTTTATACAAGAAAAAGGCAAAGATTAAAGGAAAGTCAAAAAAGGGAAGAGAACTATGTTTTTTTCCTCTGTTCTGTCCTGGTAATGATTTTGCAACCTTCCAGGTTTTTCCCCTGTGAACCTGTAGATTCACAACAATGAATTGATAATGAAAATAACTGCAGCCTTTTTGTAAACTTTTGTCCCCTCCCGTCTGGTTCCAGGTCGCCCAGCTGCAGGCTGAGACTCAAGCCGGCAGCCCCAAGACCGAAGCCATCCCTCCTGCCCGCAAAGAGGGCGACCTCCCCCCTCTGTGGTGGCAGTACGTCACCCGCCCCAGGGAGCGCCCCACATAAACACCCTCTACCTCCTGCTGTGGGTCACCCCCCCCCCGCAGTCTGAGGGGAAACTGTACCCAACCACACAACAGCTGCACCATCTGTCTGTAAAGAATGTTTTATTAGTGATTTCTGAGGAGGTTCACCTGTGCAGGTTGTGTGGCTGAAAAGACGACCTGCCTGTATTCACACTGATTCTTCAGTAGAGTCAGTTTATGGAGCTTGGTGACTTTGAGAAGTCCTGTAGATGTTTCACTTAATACCTGTAACTGTTCCAATAAATAAATGTATAATGAAAATGGTGTGTGTGTTGTGTACAGGGAGACACACTGCATGTTGTGAAGCCATGTGGTTAACCGCAACTGAAAAGTCCTTAATATTAAAAAATATTGTCTGCATTTACAAAAGGTACAATGTTACTGAAGAGGTAAAGCAGTTGTCTAAGAGCTGACCATGAGTTTAATACCTCCCAATATCTCATACTTTTAAATACATAGCACAAAAGCCTATCCTGGCCACGTGTGTGTAGGTAAAAGATTTGCCTTCCAGCACCTGTAGAGCTCACAAGAAACCATTTGTAATTTGAGTGGGGTTATGTGCTGGACTACTTTACAGTCATCACTATCTGCTTGCTGTAACTTCACATTTAGCTTAAAGATATGAGAGTAGTAGAGATCTCATTTAACCTCCAAGTAAAGCTACCGTCCCTCCCAAAACACCATAAGTGCTTTACTGGCTCTGTGTGTTTCCACTTATCCTTGCTGATTAGACATTTGCTTTGGCAGAATTGGGGAAGATCTAGGCCATGCATTATGTTAAGTCCAGACTCAATACACCAATAAGAATAATAAAGTATCATGGTGTAATTTGCCTCACCCTGACAGGTGCAACACCGCTGACAGAAGAGAGAGGATGATGTCAATCAAACAGAGAACGCACACTCCTTACACAATCCTTAGAAGCACTCCGGCTATGCAAAATAAGTGAAATCCCTTGTGTGGGTGATCCAGTGATTGTGCGTGGCCTTTAAAATGCTCTCAGTGTGGTCATTACACTTTCGTTAGGCATCGTTACTGGTGTAATAGACTTAAAAGCAGAAGAATTCAGTAATGATTAGTAGTGTTAATTTACTCTTTACACTATCTGCTTCTAAATGTGTGACATGAAGGTAGTTGGATATTGAATATTATTATTAAAATCAAGTTATAACTGTTCAGGTATTAGACTCTGGATGGTGGAGCAGTTTTCTAAGACTGACCACTTTTTGTTTGTGCAGCTACTTAAACATTTACTAAAACACTGTTTAACTTGTGATCATGTTAAAAATTTTATTGTCTGGCCCAAAACCAACAATGTGTTGTAGTCTGTCCCTCTTCTCCGTCTGTGGCTCTCAGCTTCAGGCTCATTGGTTCCCGCTGAAGACATAGATCTTTAAACAGAACAAAGTCATACAACCATATCGTTTATTTAAAAAAAGGTGTATTTCTAAAAACAGATGGGCACTGTAGTTTTTAGCAAACGTTACTCAAACAGTTGGAAATACTGCATTTGATGGGGATTATTTTCAGCAGCGGATTCATGCATGTTTGGTACTGTAGTAATGAGTATTTCTGGCAGCCAATAGAAGCAGCTAGCAGTCCTTAGAAGCTGCAGGCAATAGAAAACACTCCATCTCTACGGCGACAAGCGCGGCCTGAAGTTGCGTGGTCGTATCATCATGGTGACTGCCTTCAGAGAGTAGAAGTCTGATTCCTTCCAGGAGAACCAGACGATGCCGTCCGGCCCGAGCAAGTTCTGAGCTTTAAGTGAGTAGCGCCCGCCCTGGTGGAAAAACATTTCAACGTCATTCAACATTTTAACATAACACCAATCTTGTTTCAACATTTAGTTAATATTAGTCCTATACCCACTGTGTGTTCTTGTGTACTATATCTTGTGGTATATTCTTGTTGACCGTCTTACCTTGTAATAGACGCCGTTGAGGTTGGCGTAGAAACACTGGTGGAACCACCAGCCGGCGTGGCTGATCTCGGCACAGATGTTGCCAGTGTCTGGCGTGCTGAAGCCCTGCCGGTCGTGGTACCAACCGAACGAATCTTCCACTGTTCCACTGAAACCAGACACGTGGAGGCGGTACTGGTTCTCCTCATCCTCTATCCTGCAGGAGGAAGAGAAGAAACCGTAATGTCTATAACAATGTGTGTACTGTAACGTATAAAGGCTTTAAGTGATCCTTCATCGCCTGCTCCTCGTTACTGTTGCTACGCTTATCCAGCTTTTAAATTTTGTACATTGCACAAGCACTTTACAATGATAACAGTGGCAGCAGATTAACTAGTCAAAAATAGTAATCTTTAAACCAAAGGGTCCTTGTTATACAACCACCCTCCAAATTCTGTATACCAATCATCACTCTTACTAGTCCAATGCACATTGCTATGTGGAGAAATCCAAAGCTTGTAAGATCTTTATAGTACTTGTCCTCTACATGTTTCTACACTGAACAAAATTATAAACACAACACTTTTGTTTTTGCCCCCATTCATCATGAGCTGAACTCAAAGATCTAAGACTTTCTCTATGGAACCAGTCAGTATCTAGTGTGACCACTATTTGCCTCACGCAGTGCAACATATGTCCTTCGCATAGAGTTGATCTGGTTGTTGAATGTGGCCAGAGACGGTTCCTCTCTGGGTGGCTGGTCTCAGATGATCTTGGAGGTGAAGATGCTGGATGTGGAGGTCCTGGGCTGGTGTGGTTACACGTGGTTGCGGTTGTGAGGCCACGCTTTTGGAGACGGCTTATGGTAGAGAAATGAACATTTAATTCACGGGCAGCAACTCTGGTGGACATTCCCGCTGTCAGCATGCCAATTGCACGCTCCCTCAAAACTTGTGACATCTGTGGCAACTGATGGAACTGCACATTTTCAAGTGGCCTTTTATTGTGGCCAGCCTAAGGCCCACCTGTGCAATCCCCATGCTGTCTGATCATCTTGATAAGCCACACCTGTGAGGTGGATGGATTATCTCGGCAAAGGAGAAGTGCTCACTGACACAGATTGTGACAGATTTGTGAACAATATTTGAGAGAAACAGGCCTTTTGTGTACATAGAGAAAGTCTTAGATCTTTGAGTTCAGCTCATGATGAATGGGGGCAAAAACAAAAGTCTTGTGTTTATAATTTTGTTCAGTGCGACAGCTATCTCTGTACCGTTACTATCTATATTATGCATCCTTCTTCCACAGGTTGGTTCTCTTTCTAACCATCTGTCTACCTGAAGGTGTGGTACAGGGCGTGTCTGTAGGCGTGGCTCCAGTCCTGCAGGTCGATGCGAAGGCTGTAGTGGCCATGGTTGGACAGCAGGTGGAGCTGTTGGTTGCCCAGCCAGTGTTCTTCTCTCGGGTCGCCGAAGCCATCTCGGTACTCTGACCAGCCGCGGTTAAAACTCACTGAGCCGTCGCGCCGCCGCTGAAAAACCGTCCAGCCCCCGCCTGGGGCACAAACATGTACACACAAAGACTAGTATTGAGTGCTTTTGCTACTGTGACTGAACCAAAATGCCTTCCAAGAAAAAGGCCTATTATGTAAAGTAGTTTAATATAAATATAAGTTATAGACATAAAGGTTTTGAGACTCTTGTTTGCCTGTTGTTTTAATGTTGTTGTGTTCAGCTCTAGGCTTAGATTCAGAGTTTGTTTCAGAATATGCACTTAAAGCACAATTTCAATTGACTCGAGGCCATAAAATAAGCAAACAGCAACATTAGCATTCATCTGGAGTGGAGTTTGTGTCAAGTCAAATATGCACTCTCTGTTTTGCTCTATTTTTGGTTTCCACCAACTCTTGAGTGAAATATCTTTAGCAGCTAAACGCTTCACGATATTCACCAGTTAGTTGCTAACTTTGACTGTCTGCTGTTTGGTGCTGAGCAGGTAGTGACAGTGGCTTTTCAGAGTTATTCTTTTTTGCTGACTGCTGTGTTAAAAAACACCGATGAGAGCATTGAGGCTGACAAAAGCATTAGAATTGCTCATAAAACCAAAACAATGAGTTGAAAGATAATTCTCTGTGACTTAATCACTATAAGCGACACGATTGTTGCATATTCCTCATTTAATTTGTGTTTAATCAAATTACCACATAGCAAACCAAAGGCCTGGTAGATTTCCAGCACAGAAAGACCTCACACATCGCATTGTGGGAATGAGGGAGAAATCAGAGCCCAGTAAACATTTTTGTCCACACTGCATATCCGTGTGAATAACGTGTGTATACAACATGTGTCTCACCCTCGGTCTCCATGTCGCAGTAGACAGGCAGGGTGGAGCCCGGTGACAAGACGATGGTGTAAACACCAGAACGCCGAACACCATTGTGATACAGAGATGCACAGTCTGACGCACAGAAAGACAGGAACTGTCCATCTGAGAGAGAGACAGACAGAGAGAGAGAGAGAGAGAGCATCACAAAACCAAAACATCAAACTGTCAACTAAACCTCATGAAACTGGTGAAATACTGAGATGTTGTTGTTGCTGTTGTTTATTCTAATTGCATAATGCTCCCACAAGTAAACACACTGTTTATGATCTCTTTATTTCATTTGTCATAACCAATTTACTGTACAACGATTTACCTCACAAGATCATAAATCAATAGCATATTTAGCTCCTCCCATGCACTATAATTGACTTACCTTCCGTGAGTGTTTATAAACCTCAACTGTTGATCCCAAAAGGTTCATTTCTGTGCTGAATAATGTACAATGCTTTTTTGCCAGATACTATGCGGGTCAGCTGCAATGCGTGATTGTACTTGGAGCTTGAGAAGTAAGTAAGTAAAGTTTTCTATGAAGATTCTCAGTCATCCAGGTCATAGTTATCCAACGAAGGTTAAAATGAAGGGCAACTGGACTTGGTTGAAGATACTGGAAGACGTTTCGTCCCTCATCCAAAGGACTTCTTCAGTTCTGACTGACTGGCAGGGAAACTCAGCTATTTAACCTCAGTGGGGTCGTTATCCCGGGTCATCGATACCGCTGGTTCGTTAGTGTTCCTTGTTGCTGTGACGACAGTCGTTACAGTCGTTGAGACTACCTGTGGCCAAGACTGAACGACCATCGTTGGTATCTTCACCTGAGGCCAACAGGTTACGTTTGTTGAGTTTCCTGGGAAGTGATGAAAGGACAGCATTGTAAGTGGGGGATAAGTGGTGGCGTAGACCCCCTCCCCTGTTCAATGACGGCTTCTCGACCCTGGTGTAGATGCTTCCTTGACACCTCTTTCAAACCATCCATCTTCTCTGTCTAAAATGTGCACCTGGTGGTCCTCAAACGAG
>NC_060158.1:216986-218531 GCF_021292245.1 Micropterus dolomieu | reverse complement strand
TGTGAGGCCACCCAGGGCTCCCAGGCTCTGGTCTCAGAGACGCTGAGGAGAGACCAGTGTTCCCAGTCCTGACCTGACTCACTGGGACTCTGCTACTGGTTTTACTCTGCTACTGCTCTCAGTCTGCACTCTCTCTGGTTCTTCTTTTCTGTCATTACACATTTCAATATCAATGTGTTCTTGCTTATTGTATTGTTGATGGTTTTAATAATTCATGCAATAAAAATATCAAATAATGGCTTCCTCTTGTTTATATATACCAGAGTGACAAATTTTATGATTTACATTTGGAATACTTGTTAAAATTAAACATCTTTCATGACTGGGGAATAACATCTCCGAGGTTTCTGTCAGCTTTATTGAACCTTGTTAACATTATTTTTAATGATTAAAGCATTTTATTCATAAAAAAACACTCTTATCTGTTATCACTGAAGTCAGTTCATGATAAGTTATGTTGTTAAGATGTAATTTGCACCTATAAATTATTATTATATATGAAATCACATTATTATATATTCAAAATTATTCTTAAGTTTTATCCCTCTGAAGAAATGTCATTGTTAGAATTAGAAATATGAAGCAGGGTATCATCACCATAAAGTGATACAAGATGAATTTGATTTGAGATTTTAACCACAGGAATGTTTGGGCAGTGGTGGCCTAAAGCTGATGATACATGGGGCAAATTTTTGAGCAATGTTGCTGGGCAATCTTGCTAGTGGCAAGTCCGACTATGTTTTGACGGTTGGCGGCGGTGCAGGGCGGGGCGGAGTGGTGGGAGAAGGCCTGACCTGATTCACTGGGACTCTGCTACTGGTTTTACTCTGCTCTCTGAACTCTGTCACTCTCTGTGTCTGTGTCTCTTTCTTCCCTTCAGTCACTCTCTAATCACATGTTTCATGGATAAAGTTTGTTTACTTGATGTAATTTTGATTATTTCTACACAATAAAGAGCAGTTCATCAAATCTGTATTTTTCATTTCTGTTGTAGTGAAAGTAACAGTTGGTAGAGGTCATTCCGTAGGAACAAGGCTGAGTCTTTACTACAGCGACCTGGGTTTGAATCCCGCCTGATGACCATAGTTTGAGTATCTGATTGTAAAACATATTATAACATGCATTTTCCTACGAACTTGAGCTCATTGTAAACTAAACTGTGTGACTTCAAATTGAATCATATGAATTTCAAATTATATTTAAATGACTTTATTTAAAATCTTTACACGGAAATAAATATTCTATTTCAACAACTAAACAAATGTTAATATGTTATTACCTCTATAAACTTATCCAGTTTTCAACTCATCTACTGTAGATATGCATATATATATTTCATACGTCTGACATGTGCAAACACACAGAGTCAGTGAGCTGTTGCTGTCCTCAACATATCATGGCGTTTCCCCCTCAGTGCTGAGAGCGTTGATCTACATATTTACATATTTACATGTAGAGGATATTGGTTGCAAACTGATCCAGTAATTTGTGACATTGTGTTTCAAGTTTGATCTTTTTTTTACAGTAATATTTTGATCATGTAAG